>NC_053027.1:93594632-93746212 GCF_003073215.2 Triticum urartu | reverse complement strand
TGCTAGTCACCACACACATCACAAAAATACATGGGTTGCACCTCTGCAAAGATGGCAAAGAATATAACAAAACTCATGAAGAGCTAAGGGGCATATCATGCACACATTAATCATGGCAAAAATGACAAATATCTAATTGGAGCAGCAGATCTGACAATTATCTCAAATAGCATTCTTCCAATAGCATTTGGGGCATCAATATGAACTCAAATGAAAATGATTCAATAAGATGAAATGATTTGCTCTCTGAGACGAACATTCTGATATGCTATATGCCCAAAACGGATCTACGGATGCAAAGTTACGATGCGATGAACATTGCCAAAATATTTAGGGTTAGGGATGGAAAGTCAACCGAGGCAAGATCCGGATCCAGATCTGGCCGGGTGCGTTTTACGAGGTTCGCTGGAATCGGAGGTCGCCGGAGCGGGGATGACGCCGGTGGACGAGGTGGCCGGCCGGAGTCGGACGAGGACGGAGAGGAGGCGGACGGCGGAGGGATCCGGGCGGCGCTGCGCTAGGGAGGCGGCGGGGCCGGTCGGGCAAGCTCGCCAGAGCACGACGTCGACGGCGGGCGACGGCTCCGGTCGTCTCGGCTGCCGGACTCAAGGCGGGCGGCGGCGGCTTGCGGGCGATGTGGGCGCTAGGGAGTGGGCCTCGGGGGCCCGCTTCGGGCCTCGCGGGCCGTCGGCGTTGGCGGCAATGTGGGCGCGCAGGAGCTGACGTGGCGGTGGCTGACTGGTGGGCGACGGCGGGCGGACGCGTCCGGCACCGTCCGGACGTGTCCGGCGGCGGCGGAGGTGATTTTTTTAGGGTTTGGACATGGGAGATCCGGATTTTCGAGGAGGGGTCTTTATATAGAGGTAGAGGGAGCTAGGAGTGTCCAAATGAGGTGCGGTTTTCGGCCACGCGATCGTGATCGAACGCTCTAGATGATGGAGAGGGTTTTGGTGGGTTTTGGGCCAAATTGGAAGGGTGTTGGGCTGCAACACACAGGAGGCCTTTTCGGTCCCTCGGTTAACCGTTGGAGCATCAAACGAAGTCCAAATGGTACGAAACTTGACAGGCGGTCTACCGGTAGTAAACCAAGGCCGCTTGTCAAGTCCCGGTCCAATCCAGAAATGTTTAATCCCCGCACACGAAAGAAAGGCAGAAATGACCACCGGAGGAGAACGAAGCGCCGGAATGCAAAACGGACAACGGGGAAAATGCTCGAATGCATGAGATGAACACGTATGCAAATGCAATGCACATGATGACATGATATGAGATGCATGACAACGATAACAGCACACGGAGACAAAAAACCCGAACCCGAGGAAATAAAATAACTTAACGCCGGAAACGACAAGAGTTGGATTACATATTGGGAAAATCATATCCGGGGTGTTACAACACTCCACCACTACGAAAGGATCTCGTCCCGAGATCTAGGACTGAAAGAACGCCGGTTACTCAAAACGGAGGTGATCCTCGCGTTCCCAGGTAGCTTCACGGTCGGAATGGTGTGACCACTTGACTTTGAGGAATTTGATTGACTTGTTGCGAGTCTTGCGTTCAGTCTCTTCAAGAATAGAAACGGGGTGCTCACGATAAGAGAGATCTTCTTGGAGCTCAATGTCCTCGAAGTTGACGGTGCGGTCAGGAGTCTTGAAGCACTTTTGGAGCTGAGAGACATGGAACACGTCATGAAAATTTGCAAAGTTTGAAGGAAGCTCGAGTTGATAAGCGATATCGCCTCTCTTGCTGACGATCTTGAAAGGTCCCACGTATCTAGGGGCAAGCTTCCCTTTGATACCGAAGCGGCGAGTACCTTTCATAGGAGAGACGCGGAGGTACACATGATCTCCAATCTCGAAAGCCAAATCACGGTGCTTACTATCATAGTAGCTCTTCTGGCGGGATTGGGCTGCTTTGAGGTTATCTCGAATGACTTTGCACATTTCCTTTGCCTCTGTGATTAAGTCATTTCCCAAAAGCTGACGTTCACCGGTTTTAGACCAGTTGAGAGGGGTACGGCACTTCCTGCCATACAGGATTTTGAATGGGGCCTTTCCCGAACTTGCTTGAAAACTGTTGTTGTAGGAGAATTCAGCATATGGAAGACAATCCTCCCACTTCATGCCGAAGGAGATCACACAAGCCCTGAGCATATCTTCAAGAATCTGGTTGACACGCTCGACTTGACCGCTAGTTTGAGGATGGAAAGCTGTACTGAAGTGGATGTTGGTTCCCATGGCCTTCTGAAAAGAATCCCAAAACTTGGAGGTAAAGATGCTGCCACGGTCTGAAGAGATCACTTGTGGAATACCGTGCAGAGAGACAATCCGAGAGGTATAGAGCTCCGCCAATTGAGCTGCAGTGATTGACTCTTTGATAGGCAGAAAGTGAGCCACTTTAGTGAGTTTGTCGATGACAACGAATATGGCATCATTGCCACGCTTGGACTTTGGAAACCCAGTCATGAAGTCCATCTCAATGTGGTCAAACTTCCATTCTGGAATGGCAAGAGGTTGGAGGAGACCCGCTGGCCTTTGGTGTTCTGCCTTCACTCTTCTGCAGACATCACATTCATTCACGAATTGAGCAATCTTGCGCTTCATTCGTGTCCACCAATAAGCCTGCTTGAGGTCCTGATACATCTTCGTGCTCCCAGGGTGGATGGAGAGGAGAGAATTCTGAGCCTCGTTCATGATCACTTTACGAAGGTCACCTTTGTGCGCAACAATACGATCCTCTAAGAAGAGGGTACCCTTGTCATCAAGGCGGTAGCACTTGTACTTGGGTTGACTCTTGGCAATCCCAATCTTCACCTTCTTCACCATAGCATCAAGAAGCTGGGCTTGGCGAATCTGGTCTTCCAAGGTAGGAGAGACTTGAAGGTTGGCGAGGAAACCTTGAGGAACAACTTGAAGATTAAGTTTGCGGAAAGCTTCACAAAGCTCGGGTTGATAAGGTTTGAGAATCAGGCTGTTGCAATAAGCCTTCCTGCTCAATGCGTCAGCAATCACATTGGCCTTGCCTGGAGTATACTCGATACTCGGATTATACTCTTGAATCATTTTGACCCAACGAGTCTGCCTGAGGTTGAGATTAGGCTGAGTGAAGATGTACTTGAGACTCTTGTGATCAGTGAAAATGTCCACTTTTCTTCCCAATAAGAGATGTCTCCAAGTCAAAAGAGCATGCACAACTGCCGCCAACTCGGGGTCATGAGTGGGGTAGTTCTTCTCATTGGGCTTCAACTGGCGACATGTATAAGCCACAACTTTCTTCTCTTGCATCAACACTGCGCCAAGACCTTGGAGAGAGGCATCGCAAAAGACCTCGTACGGTTTGGATTCATCAGGTGGAGTCAGAACTGGAGTAGTGACTAATTTCTCTTTCAAAGTGTTGAAAGCAATGTCACATTCCGGAGACCAAACGTACTTGACATGCTTCTGGAGAAGATTTGAGAGAGGCTTCGCGATCTTAGAAAAGTTTTCAACGAATCTTCGACAGTAGCTTGCGAGACCGAGGAAGCTACGAAGTTGCTTCACGTTCTGAGGTGGTTCCCAATTCACAATTGCAGACACCTTCTCAGGATTCACCGCAATGCCCTTGGCAGATATGATATGACCAAGATAAAGAACCTCATCGAGCCAAAATTCGCACTTGGAGAACTTGGCGTAGAACTGGTGTTCCCTCAGCTTATCGAGTACCAAACGCAAGTGCTTGGCATGACCTTCCTTGTTCTTCGAGAAAACCAGAATGTCGTCGAGATAGACCAAAACGAAGTCATTGGTGTAGGCGTTGAAGATGAAGTTCATCATGCGAGAGAAAGTCGGAGGAGCGTTGACGAGGCCAAAAGACATGATAGTGTATTCATATGACCCATAGCTTGTCCTGAAAGCCGTCTTGGGAATATCTTGCTCATGGATTCGAATCTGATGATAACCCATACGGAGATCAAGCTTGGAGAATACTTGGGCACCTTTGAGTTGTTCGAACAGCTCGTTGATGTTGGGAAGTGGGTATTTGTTCTTGATGGTCTTCTTGTTCAATGGACGATAATCAACACAAAGTCGGTCCGTTCCATCCTTCTTCTTCACAAAAAGAACACCACAACCCCACGGAGAAGAACTAGGCCGGATGAGACCCATTCTCTCTTGAATATTGAGTTGCTTCTTCATCTCCTTCAACTCTTCAGGTCCGAGCTTGTAAGGATGCTTGCACATAGGTTCCGTGCCAGGCTCAAGATCGATGATGAATTCAACTGGCCGGTGCGGAGGCATTTCTGGAAGCTCTTCTGGAAAAACGTCTTGATATTCGCAAACGACTGGAATTTGCGAGATAGCATCAAGTTCACCCTTCTCATTGAGAGAAAACAGACGGATGGTATCATCACGAGCGGCAAAGACAATTACATCCTTAGACGAATGAGTCAATTGAATCTGCCTGGCTGCATAATCAAGATGCGCCTTGTGCTTAGAAAGCCAATCCATCCCGAGAATAAGATCAATATCCGAGTTACCAAGAACCACCGGAGAAGAAAGGAACTTGTAGTCGCCCAACGTGATAGTAACATCCGGGGCGATAGCGCTTGCATTCATGAATTTACCCGGAGAAACAACAGATAACTGTCTAGGAAAATCTTGTAAAGGCAACTCATGCTTAGAAACAAATGGTCTCGAGATGAAACAATGCGATGCACCTGTGTCAAAAAGAACTTTTGCAGGAATATCATTAACAGGAAGGTTACCCATGATGACATCTGACGAGTCCTCTGCCTGAGCTGCATTCAGCAAGTTGACCTTGGCGGACTTGGGGTTATGCTTGACCACATCTGTACTTGCCGATCTCATAGGAGGAGGAGAAAGACGCCTCTGATTGAAGCATTTGTTGGCATAGTGACCCTTCTGTTGGCACTTGTTGCACGTGACCTCTGAAAGCGGACAGTGATATGGAGCACTCGATCTTGGAGCTTGAGACGAAGTCTTGTTCTAAAAGCCAGGGTTGGGTGGGTGGGAAGATCCACTGCCACCTTTGCTCTTCTGCTGATACGGCTGACGGAACGGAGGAGGAGGAAGCCAATACTTCTGCTGCTTGGCCACTTGAGTAGAGGAAGAAGGAATAGCATCTCTGACTCGCTTCTTGGAAGCATCACACCTCAGTTGAGCAGCCTCTTGCTTCAATGCCATGTTGTAGAACTCATCGTACCTCAAGGGCTCAAAGAGAACAAGAGCTAGCTGGATTTCTTCTCTGAGACCACCCCTGAACTGGTATATCATGCTCTTCTCATCAGGGACGTCCTGCTTAGCAAAGCGGGCGAGCTTCTGAAACAACTTGTTGTAGTCGTAGACAGACAAAGAGCCTTGCTTCAGGTTGCGGAATTCCTCACGCTTGCTTTCAACCACGCTCTGAGGAATATGATGAGCTTTGAAGTCTTGACGGAATTCATCCCAGGTAATCACACGGCCTCCTCTGGAATCCTTGTACTGCTGGAACCATTCTACAGCTTGGTCTTTGAGTTGGAAGGAAGCGAACTTGACAAAGTCCTCAGGCCTGACGTTACTAAACTCGAAATGCTTGCACAGATCCACGAGCCAATCATCAGCATCAGTTGCCTCAACACAATTGCTGAAAGTCTTTGGCCCGTTAGCAAGGAACTGGTTGAGTGTAGCAAAGTGATTCTGATTGTTTCCTTGGTTGCCTTGGTTCGCTTGATTGCGCTCTTGAAGAATTTGCATGATCAACTGCGTGTTTGCATTGGTTGCAGCCATCACAGCTTGCCATGCCTCCGGAGGAGGTGGAGGTGGTGGCGGATCCTGATTCTGATTCTGATTCGTGCTCTTAGCGGGAGCCATCCTGAAGAGGGTGACAACCGTTAGCACATTGACAGATATAATGAAGCTGAATCAAACGGGATGAAATTGCAACATATAGTCTTCACATCCGAACAAAATGAACGAATGCATTCCACTTGAAATGGTCACATATCCATAAATTGAGAAGCCACTTAGAATTTAGGTAGAGAAATAAATGAACAAGGTACGGATCAAGAACGAATACTCGGTAAGAAAACCCAATCTCAAACCAAATATCCATGGAAGAAGAACTAGAGCTACAAGAATTCCCACCTATGAAACTCCCGAACCTTTCCGGTTATGCAAGCAGGTGTTGGGGATACAGGGGAAGCATAATATCTCACCCAAATCTAGCAATTCCTACATCCAGCTGTATCCATCCTTCAACACATAACCGAGAAAAACTTCGGAAACCATCTACCTGAACCTTCGAAAAGCATCCGTTATACAAGTTATGGCGATACTCCCGAACTCCCGCCCCAGTACTGGGTGGCGTCGAGGTTATCTCACCAACGAACTGCATAAAAGAGATTTTCGATGTCGGCGTACTAAACTCAGGTATTCCAGAACTGCAACGATAAAATTGTGACGGCAACACCTCGGAGCTCAACTCCCCGGGACACTGCCACAACCCCTAAAGACAGGAGGCACCAAGAACAATGTTCTCGTCACAAAACCATCGGAACGATTCCAAGATACCCGCGTGATCCTAAATTTTTTTTAATGAAATTTGAGAAGAGAAGAGTCAAAACTCTACGTCAGGATGCCTTACCAGAGCGATGAGGAGACTGGGGAGTAAAAAGAATTCCTAACTGTTCGATATATAATTCCTAATGACTCAAAACATTTTTCTAGACTCAACAACGGCTGCTAAAAACGATCAAGCAATGGGGGCTCCTAAGGTTGGGGAAGGCTCTGATTACCAACTTGTAACGCCCTCGATGCGGCTATAGCTCCCACGTGTCGAGGCACGACTTAGAGACATAACCGCATTGAAAGCAATGTCGCAAGTTAGGCAATCTTCACAACATCCCATGTAATATAGATAATAAAAGGGGAGATACATAGTTGGCTTACACTCGCCACGTCAATCAAAGTACATAAATAGCATTACAACATTCAAACACTCATGGCCCATCTACGGCGCCAAAATAAAAGATAAACCCAACATGCGACACGGTCCCGATCACCCCAACTGGGCACCACTACTGATCATCAGGGAAAGACACGTAGTATTGGCATGAGTCCTCGTCGAACTCCCACTTGAGCTCAAGCGCGTCATCTGGAACGGAATCATCAGGCCCTGCATCTGGTTTGGAAGTAATCTGTGAGCCACAGGGACTCAGCAATCTCGCACCCTTGCGATCAAGACTATTTAAGCTTAATAGGTAAGGCAAGGAAAATATGAGGAGCTGTAGCAAGCGACTAGCATATTTGGTGGCCATCCTGTTCGCAAAAGAGAGCGAGAAGAGGAGGCAAAGCACGAGCGAGTAACTAGAGGGCATCCTGCGGCAAGCATTACTCCAACACCGTGTTCACTTCCTGGACTCCGCCGAGAAGAGACCATCACGGCAACTCACACAGTTGATTCATTTTAATTAAGTTAAGGTTCAAGTTATCTACAACCGGACATTAACAAATTCCCATCTGCCCATAACCGCGGGCATGGCTTTCAAAAGTTCAAATCCCTGCAGGGGAGTCCCAACTTAGCGCATGACAAGCTCTCACGGTCAACGAAGGAATAGACCTCCTCCCGAGACGTTCCGATCAGACTCGGTATCCCGGTTCTTCAAGACACTTCGACAAGCTAAAACAAATCCAGCAACACCGCCTGAATGTGCCGACAAATCCCGATAGGAGCTGCACATATCTCATTCTCAGGGCACACTCAGATGAGCCAGACATCGGGTAGGCCAGCCCAGAGTTGCCCCTGGTAGCCCAGGACATCGCTCGGCTGGACCAACACCTAGAGGAGCACTGGCCCGGGGGGGCTAAAATAAGATGACCCTCGGGCTCCGGAAACCCAAGGGAAAAAGAGGCTAGGTGGCAAATGTTAAAACCAAGGTTGGGCATTGCTGGAAAAGCTTTAATCAAGGTGAACTATCAAGGGGTTCCCATTATAACCCAACCGCGTAAGGAACGCAAAATCCGGGAACATAACACCGATATGACAGAAACTAGGGCGGCAAGAGTGGAACAAAACACTAGGAGAGAGGCCGAGACTTCCACCCTTTACCAAGTATATAGATGCATTAAGATAACAAGGCAATATAATGATATCCCAACAAGTAAATAATGTTCCAACAAGGAAGGGTCTCCAATCTTCACCTGCAACTAGCAACGCTATAAGAGGGGCTGAGCAAAGCGGTAACATAGCCAATCAATGGTTTGCTAGGACATGGTGGGTTAGAGGTTTGACATGGCAATTTGGGAGGCATGATAAGCAAGTGGTAGGCATCGTAGCATAGGCATAGCAAAAGAGCGAGCATCTAGCATAGCAAAGATAGTAGTGAGTTCGAGGGTATGATCATCTTGCCTGCGAAGTTGTCAGAGTTGACTGGATCCTCGAAAGCAAACTCAACGGGCTCCTCGTTAGCGAACTCGTCTCCCGGCTCTACCCAAACAAGACAAACAAGCAACAAGGACACAATCAACCACGTGCAAGCTCAAACAACAAGATGCAAAGAGGGTATGCTATGCGGGATGCGATATGTGATGCATATGCAAGATTTGACAAGGAATGAATGAACCTGGCCTCAACTTGGAAATACAAGTGTGCCACTAGAAAGTTGAGATGAAATCGCTTGAAAACGATATAAAGATCACTGGAATCGGAGTTACGGTTTGGAAATGGCAAGCAATTCAAATATGACACCGGTCTGCGATTTACAGCAAGTAGCCATCTAAATACAACAAGATGAACATGCTACAGCACCCAAACATGACAACAAAATACATGGCAGGGATCCATTCATGATGCTTAACAAAATACTAGCACTGAGCTACGGCCAATTCATCCATTAACAGGTTCAAACAAGCATGACAAAAATGCATTTGGTAAACAGATTTCAGACTTAGTGAAATTAACACTTGTCTGGAATTTCAGATCAGGTAGCACACTTTGGAGTATGAAAACTATATGCTGCAGGACCTAAACATGGCAAAGTAAAGCATGGCATGGAGCTACTCAAAGAGCTTAACAAAAATCCCTTAGTGACCTTGAGCCAAAAGGGATCAGAAAATACATTTGCAAGCATGTGAACATGGAAAAAACATAAACAGTACTCAGACTTAGTGAAAAACTGGAGCATGCTGAAACAGATATCAAGTAGGCATGTTTACGAGCTCGATGCACTCACTACAGAGCAAGTCATGACAATCTAAGCATACACCCATCAAGAATACACATTATACAAGCTAGACATGGCAAGAACAATAACATAGCATGCACGTATCAACTACAACATCCTCGGCAAAATCACTAACAAGTAGACAATCTGCCCAGATTCACGAAATAGCAAAAGTAGAGCTCGATTGACTCAAGCTAGTGTGCTCCATAATTGCAAACAAAGACATGGATGGATAGAGCACTACAATATTAACAAAACATCCTTACTGATCATCCTCAAAAGAGGCACGGATCACTAGGAAACAACATGAACATATGGCATATTGAGATAAACAGTACCAGGACTTAGTGGAAATGCTAAGTCCCTGAAATCAGCATTAACGAATGCTCCACTTTGCAAGCTTGTGCTAGTCACCACACACATCACAAAAATACATGGGTTGCACCTCTGGAAAGATGGCAAAGCATATAACAAAACTCATGAAGAGCTAAGGGGCATATCATGCACACATTAATCATGGCAAAAATGACAAATATCTAATTGGAGCAGCAGATCTGACAATTATCTCAAATAGCATTCTTCTAACAGCATTTCGGGCATCAAGATGAACTCAAATGAAAATGATGCAATAAGATGAAATGATTTTCTCTCTGAGATGAACATTTTGGTATGCTATATGCCCAAAATGGATCTACGGATGCAAAGTTACGATGCGATGAACATTGCCAAAATATTTAGGGTTAGGGACGGAAAGTCAACCGAGGCAAGATCCGGATCCAGATCTGGCCGGGCGCATTTTATGAGGTTCGCCGGAATCGGAGGTCGCCGGAGCAGGGATGACGCCGGTGGACGAGGTGGCCGGAGTTCGTGGCCGTGGTGGCCCGCCGGAGTCGGACGAGGACGGAGAGGAGGCGGACGGCGGCGGGATCCGGGCGGCGCTGCGCTAGGGAGGCGGCGGGGCCGGTCGGGCGAGCTCGCCGGAGCACGGCGTCGACGGCGGGCGACGGCTCCGGTCGTCTCGGCTGCTGGACTCGAGGCGGGCGGCGGCGGCTTGCGGGCGATGTGGGCGCGCGAGGGAGTGGGCCTCGGGGGCCCGCTGCGGGCCTCGCGGGCCGGCGGCGCTGTGGGCACGCGGGAGCTGACGTGGCGGTGGCTGACTGGTGGGCGACGGCGGGCGGACGCGTCCGGACGTGTTCGGTGGCAGCGAAGGTGATTTTTTTTAGGGTTTGGACGGGGGAGATCCGGATTTTCGAGGAGGGGTCTTTATATAGAGGTAGAGGGAGCTAGGAGTGTCCAAATGAGGTGCGGTTTTCGGCCACACGATCGTGATCGAACGCTCTAGATGATGGAGAGGGTTTTGGTGGGTTTTGGGCCAAATTGGAGTGGTGTTGGGCTGCAACACACACGAGGCCTTTTCGGTCCCTCGGTTAACCGTTGGAGCATCAAACGAAGTCCAAATGGTACGAAACTTGACAGGCGGTCTACCGGTAGTAAACCAAGGCCGCTTGTCAAGTCTCGGTCCAATCCAGAAATATTTAATCCCCACACACGAAAGAAAGGTAGAAATGACCACCAGAGGAGAACGAAGCGCCGGAATGCAAAACGGACAACGGGGAAAATGCTCGAATGCATGAGATGAACACGTATGCAAATGCAATGCACATGATGACATGATATGAGATGCATGACAACGATAACAACACACGGAGACAAAAAACCCGAACCCGAGGAAATAAAATAACTTAACGCCGGAAACGGCAAGAGTTGGGTTACATATTGGGAAAATCATATCCGGGGTGTTACAGTTTCTGTCCTTCCTGTTCGAAATCGTGGTAGAATTCATGTTTCTACTCTGTATCCTACTACTATGCTAGTCCACATGATTAGTTTCATCTCTGTTATAGCCGTCATGATTTATTTTGTGCTTATTAGGATTAAATCTCGTAGTAACTTGCTCATATATTCAACTGGCGCAACGTCCCCTACAGCCACTCCCGTTTCATGGACGGCCTGGTCGATGTTGGAATTTTGCTAGTAGGCCTTTATAAGGTGAGCTCTTCTATCACTTGTATGAGCATGAGAAGAGGAGACCTACACGCGCGCTCCTCCTCCTCGCTCGCCTCGCCACGCCACGCCTCGTCACGACGCGCCGCGGGTTGCGGGATTGAGCCGAGCCGAGGACAGAGCTATACTCCCACGACCTACCCAGCCTGCACTATATAGTTTCTCACCACCGTTCCAGATCATTGCGCTGCCAAGCAAGTCTTCTCCATCCCTCCTTTTGGTGTGCACCGGGAGAAGGGACAGCAGGCCTCCGGAACCCCGCCTCTCGTGATCCTGTACGGGAGCGGGGCGATCAGGTTTTTAGGGAGCGCACTCGCACGACTGCTGGCAGCGACGACTTCGCGAACGACGACTTCTTCCCCGACCTCGGCAACCTCATCCTCGACATGGGCGACAACGTCAATGCTGGCAACCAGTGAGATACAGGGTGTAGGAAGCGGTTCGGGAATTTGCATGCCTTTCCAACCAGTGAGATACTCCGTACAAAGTACGACAGAGAAATAACCACAGAGAAGGAAGCTAAAAGTAAACAATCAAACGAGCGTTTTTGCATTTGTTTTGCATTGAATCGTTTCACAAGCTTGACTAGTGTTGTTTTTCTACTTTTACAAAAACTGCATCGTAATGTTAAAACGTGCATTTGCACGTACATAAGTAATAGTAGTACTCCCTTCGTCTAGGTGTATAAGTCTTCCCTCCTTGGTCACGGTGCACAACCGAAGATGACTTATTGACCTGGATGGAGGGAGTAGCACAGTCTGCAAGCATATATCGAGAGAGACGTGTAGTGCGATAGTATATAGTAAAGTTTGTGCTATATGCACGTACTTGCAAAATGCGTACGAATACACAAGGTTTTTAAACTTTCCCTTTTACATACTTAATTAAGGATGCTAAAAATTCCTGAACGTTCGGGATTTATCATTTGCGCCCCAAAACTAATGAGATCGCCTTACGAAACAAAAATTATACTCCTCCTAAAAGCCACGGCGCTCGGAGGAGCGCTTGCGGCGCGCCACGAGTGCCCTGGTGCGCGGCCGTTTCCCAGCGCGCCGATACAACGCCTCTTCCTCAGCCTCGCAACTCGCGAGGTGCTGATTGGCGGCTTGCTGGCGGGCGAGCGCGATCTCACTGGTGTGGTGATCCGGCGCCAACAGGTACTCCTCCTCGCTGGAAGCGTGCACCCTGTCCACGTACCGCCAAGCATAGATGAGGCGCTTGGGCCCGACTGCACTCAGGGCGTCGGCACGGGTGTCCTCTGCCACCCTCACGGCCCTCGCACGAGCCTTCTTCCAAAGAGCCAATTGCCTGACTCTCTCGGACGTGACATAGGCCTCCCAGGCAGCTTGTTCTGCGGTGCGCTTCTCGTCCTCGGCCTTCTTCTCTGCCTCTATTTTGGCACGCTCTGCTGGAGGCAAAGCCTCCCACAAGGCGACATCCATTTCTTTCCAAAGCTCCTCAAGGCTGGGGGGCTCGGCGCGCGGCGTGGCGTTCTCCTCGTAGCGGGGAGCCGACGCGTCCTCCGACGCGCGTGCTGGCGAGATGGGGAACGCCGACGCGTCCACCTCGACGCGTCGCAGCGAGGAGCGAAACGCCGACGCGTCCTCCTCGACTAGTGGCGGCGAGGAACAGAACGGCGACGCATCGCGTCGCGGCAAGGAGCGGAACACCGACGCGTCCTCCTCGACTAGTGGCGGCGAGGAACGGAACGGCGACGCGTCGCGTAGCGGCGAGGAGCGGAACACCGACGCGTCCTCCTCGACTAGTGGCGGCGAGGAACGGAACGGCGACGCATGACCGTCCGCGCGGTGCAGCGAGGGGCTCCTAGGGCTTGAGAGGGGCGATGCCATGGTGGTCGACGTGAGAGGGAGGGGGAGGAGATAGCGATGAACATGAACGTGAGGGGGAGGAGATAGTGATGTCCTGGGAGGCGCAGTATTTATAGCAAGCAATGGAACACCTATGTAAGGTACGGACTGAGCTGCATTGACTTAACTGCCGGTCCAGTTGCGTCACTGACATATGGGCCAGACCCCTGTTGGGCCCATATGTCAGTGACCGAATGCACCTGCAGTTAAGTAACACCTATGTGGGCATATTTGTTGGAGTAAATTATGGGGGAGCGAAGGGGTGGAAATATTGCTGGTCACGACGGATTGGACGAGCGTGGGGGGAGGAGAGTCATGCATGCCGATTTTTTCACACGGGGTGGAGTGGTGGGACCGCCGGAGGGAGAAGAAGAGTTTGGCAGGCATATTGTTTCCACACATGGAGAGGAAAAGATTTGGAGACGAACGAGCTTCCTACAGGTATGGGGAACGGTGCATAATAAGTCATATTGCATGCCGGGCTAGCTATAGTCTCAAGTCATTAAAAACAAACACGCCCCGCACATGTTCATATTTCAAGGTGCACTAAATTATTGCATGCAATGATTAAGGCTCGCCATAATGGTGGTATCTTAGCTGGTATCATGCACACGGGAATAGCAAACATGCTGATGTGGCAAAGAATTAAAGAAGAGAGGGGGGTTAGAGTAACTAGTGTTCATGCATGCATTGGTAAACACATTTTTTATGGAGAACGACATCACTAGTTGAGTACTTTTGCAGACTTCAAAAACTATTCCAGAATGTGTCAACATTCACAATGTCAAATCAATACTTTTACACTCATTATAAAACGTAGTTCTTGTACTCATTATAATCAGTACTCCCTCCGTCTAGGTGAGCAAGTCATCTTAGATTGTGCATTGTGACCAAGGAGGAGGGGAAAACGAGAGATCTTAATGTTTATTTGCTAATTAATAGCATTGCATGAAATGAACTAACCACTGCATGTCATGTTTGGTAGTCTCAAGTCATTAAAAGCATGCACACCCACATCTCCTATTGGTTGATATGTCAAGAAACAAGAAACGAGGTAGAAGTTAATGCACCGTTGTCGGTGTCAAAACCGGCGGATCTCGGGTAGGGGGTCCCGAACTGTGCGTCTAGGCGGATGGTAATAGGAGGCAGGGGACGCAATGTTTTACCCAGGTTCGGGCCCTCTTGATGGAGGTAAGACCCTACGTCCTGCTTGATTGATATTGATGATATGGGTAGTACAAGAGTAGATCTACCACGAGATCAGAGAGGCTAAACCCTAGAAGCTAGCCTATGGTATGATTGTTGTTCGTCCTACGGACTAAAACCCTCCGGTTTATATAGACACCGGAGAGGGCTAGGGTTACATAGAGTCGGTTACAATGGTAGGAGATCTACATATCCGTATCGCCAAGCTTGCCTTCCACGCCAAGGAAAGTCCCTTCCGGACACGGGACGAAGTCTTCAATCTTGTATCTTCATAGTCCAGGAGTCCGGCCGAAGGTATAGTCCGGCTATCCGGACACCCCCTAATCCAGGACTCCCTCAGTAGCCCCTGAACCAGGCTTCAATGATGACGAGTCCGGCGCGCAGATTGTCTTCAGCATTGCAAGGCGGGTTCCTCCTCCAAGTACTTCATAGAAGATTTTGAACACAAAGGTAGTGTCCGGCTCTGCAAAATAAGTTTCCACATATTGCCATAGAGAGAATAATATTGACACAAATCTAATCTGCTGACATATTCCGTAGCGTGACATCACACCACGGCCAAGTCTTTATTCGAATCATTTTACTGTCCCACCTCAGCGCATTTAGCGAGGTGGTTTTCTTGGCACGTCTTGTCAAAGCAGAGATCGTGTCCCCTTATTCCAGGATTCTCATCAATACGGGTGTGGGTAACCCAACCGTACCCGTTGGTATGTTTTCTCGATCAAAGGCGAGTCCCAAACGGTCACGGGGAGGGCCCTTGGTATTCAACCTCTTATAAAGAGACTAAGGCCTTACTCCTTTCTTTCAATCTCAAACGAGTTCGCCCTTCGCCTCGAGTTCCAACACCCAAGGCTCCAGATTTCAGGCGCTTCGGACCTTCGACAATGTCCGGTTCCGACCTTCGAGGCCGATGGATGCCCTCCTCCGTCACGGAGGAGGACGTGCTGAAGTTGAGAGAGGCCAGGTTCTTGACCGGCGAAATCTCGCATAGGCTGCCTACTCACGGGCAGGTCATTCCCACTCCCAAGCCTGGTGAGAGTGTGGTGTTCATGTCTCACTTCCTTCGGGGGCTAGGCTTCCCGACGGATCCCTTCGTGAGGGGGCTCATGTTCTATTATGGGCTGGAATTTCACGACTTAGCTCCGGAGTCCATCCTCCATATTTCCTCATTCATCGTCGTGTGTGAAGCCTTCCTCTGTATTACTCCTCACTTCGGACTATGGCTCAAGACCTTCAAAGTAGAGCCGAAGCTGATCGAGGGACGACACGCGGAGTGCGGAGGCGCTTTTATAAGCAAGAATGCTGGTGCTCCATGGCCCGAGGGCTCTTTTCAAGGGGAGTCCAGCTTATGGCAACGAGAGTGGTTTTATATCAGAGCTCCCAGGAGCACCAAGTGGGTGGTGCTGCCTGCTTTTCGCTCGGGTCCCCCACCACGACTGGCGTCATGGGTCAATAAGGGGCTTGACTGGGGGTCGGCAAAGGATGTGCCCCTGTTGCAGGGCCGCAACCGAGATCTCCTAGAAAGAGACATCAGTCTGGTCGTGGTGACGCAGGTTATGTTAATTCGCCGAGTTCTGCCCTGCAAACGTCGCCCCCTCCGCCTATGGGAGTTCAACCCGGAGGGACCACGAGTTCTCCAACATTTTCTTGGCATGACGCCCGTGGAGATGTACAAATTGTTCTTCGGACTACAAGTAGTGTGTCTGGATTCTACGGAAGACACAGGTCTGAGCTGCAATCGCCCGGATCCTCAAGTAAGTAGCCTTGTGCCCGGACTCGCTATCCATATATTTATCATAAAATTGCCCCTAAAAGAGCTGTCCTTTAAACAAGAGTGGATAGAGAAAGCAAAGCTAATCAGGTGTCCGGCCCCCTCCCCGAGACCATGTCGGATCCCGTGCTAGTCAGGATGTTGGAGGTTGTGCCTTTGGAGGAAAGCGAGGGAGGGGACAAGGAAGCTACAACCTCCTCGAAGAAGGTTGTCCGGAAGGGAGGAATCGAAAATTCCTCTCCTCAGGGGAAGAAGAGGACCGCCTCTGACGACCCAGAGACCATGGCCTCAAAGCGGGGGAAGAAATCTTCGTTAGAGGGTCCTGCGCCGGGGGATACTTCGGCCGAATTATGCCCTCAAGGGGATCAGCCCTCCACCGAGCAGTAAGTAGAGAGGAGTTTTTCTTTTTAAGAAATGATATAAATCCTTGCGTTATATCTGAGAAGAGTAATCGAAAATTTACCTTGTAGCTCGGACCTTAGCCCTTCTTAGCAGAGCTCGTCTTCGGGGGATCTTCTTCCGGAGATGATGGAGAGCGGAACGCCTCCCCCTGCCGTACCGCCTTGCAAGGCGGGCGATCCTGAGGTATCGTCGCGGAGGGTTTCTCCGAATCCGGCAGGGCCGGAAGGTAGTCCTATGGCCCCCCAAAGCCCTCCGCGTCCGGCCTTCGAAAAGGGCCCTCGGACGAGTCTGGCACCGTCTGGTGCGCGGTCGGAGGAGCTGAAGGATCTGCTAGGGCGAGCATCTATCTCAGAGGAGCACCGTGCATTGACGGGTATGGTGATTGAGAGGATTTCATCCGCGGAGAGCGGATTGCACGAAGCCGTCAGGAGTTTACTGACAGGTTTTGAGGTACGTGAAATAATGTACCCTTTTTGGCCAGTTGCGCATAAATAAGATGTGCCCTGTGTAGATAGTAGCCCCTGAGACTCTGTGCGTTGTCAAAAGTGACGGCGCGCAGAGGATCATAATCCCAGGTTTAATATGCCGCCTTCATACATAGGTGGCGAAGTGTCGGGTGGCTAGCCGGAGTGATGAATTTGCCGAGCTAAAGCGGCAACTTGACGTGGTAGATGCCGACATCGTGCTTGTCAACAAGCGGCTTGACGAGGCACAAGGTATGTAATTACTCCGGCGGCACCTGGTAAGAGGAGCTTTATGCCAGTATCTTACAATGTGTGCGCTGGATGGAGATGGTGCTGCTGCCATGGAGAATCTTCGGGCGGAACTTGCCCGAGCCAAGGAACAAGCCAGAAAAAGTGATGCGGCTGCCGGAAAGGCGATTGAAGAGCTAAAAGCCGAACAGGCTGCTCACTGCCGAAGCAAGAAGGAAATGGCCGAGATGGCTGTGAAGTTGAAGAGCGCTACTGACCGTTGCAAGCTTCTTGAAAAAGAAGATCGGGTGGAACAGACAGACCTGGAGAAGGCCGTTGCCGATGCCAAGGATGCTCGCTCTGCGATGAGAGCTATGAAGGAGGAGCTGCGTCAGGCCGGAGAGATCGCGGCTGGAAAGCCCTTTATGCTGCGGAGGAAGTTCTGCGATCCTAAACATGCTCCGTTAGACCGGATGTGGAGTACGGCGGACACCTATCTGGATTTGGCAGCGAGTGCCGTAGGTGCGGTCGAACACTTCCGAGATCAAGAAGATCGCGAAGTGGAAAAGCTCTTTTGGTCGCAGTTCCACAATCCGGAGCGTCCGCTGTCATTAGCCGATCGTTTGGCCGTATGGGCCGAGCTAAATAGGTTGCCCGGACTCGCCATGAAGTATGTCATGAGTCATCTGTGGCCAGAGAGGCCAGAGCCGAAAAATTATTTCAACTTGGTGCAGCAATTCCTTGGTGCGGCGCCGCATATCAATGCGATGAAGAGGTCAGCGTGCATAGAGGGTGCGCGGATGGCTCTTGCCCGTGTCAAGACATACTGGGCGGAAATGGAGGCCACTGCTGTTGCATCCCTAGACTCGGATGGAAGCCGAGTACCTGCCGAGCACTATTTTCAGGAAGTTCTGCAAGGCGCTCGTTTAATAGAGACGCAGTGCTCGAAGGATACTATATTCGAATAGCATATATTATTGTAAAACAATATTTTGATAAATTGTAGAAGCTTTTTATACTTGTGCCTGCAAGTATTATAATACCACCTGTGCGGCCGTTTAACATATATGTATATATAATCTGAAAGATGGCAGTCGTCGGCTTCAGCCCCCACGCACATAATGTGGGGGTGTTCGCAGAAGGCGCATTTTCACACTTGATCCAACGTCTTGGTCCTACAAAGGAGGTGATAGCGCAGCGAACTAGGCAATCAGACTATGATGCTTTATCACTTTCACTTAGCCATAGGAGTTTGACAGTGAGGCTACTTATATAGCCCCTGGTGGCGCCTGCGCTCGCCCGAACTCGGGGCGCGTATGTGCCTGGCCGGGAAGCGGCCCTTCGTTAATGCGGAGGAATCCTAAAGATTCTGGTAAGTCATCGAGTGGTTAACCAGTCTCACGCTATATCATGACAGTCAGTTTTCGGCTTTCTCTACTGAGGCGCTCGCCTGGCCGAACCGGGACACAATCGCAGTAGTTCTCCTGGTGCCGCCTTAGCCGATAGAGCGGAACGTAAGGTACCAAAACACAGGAGCCGGGCAAACCCAACATTTGACCAAAGACATGATTCGGAGCTGATGCATACAAGGCCAAACTCGCGACGCCGAACACTCCCTAAGGTATTCGGTCTTTATGAGGGCGGGCGGGATAATGCCCTTAGTAATAAGCCCCTAGTGTCCAGGTACGCGCAAAACTCTGACGTGGCCACATGCCAAAACGCCAGCCTCCTCCTTGGTTATACCAAGAAACCAGGGGATGTGTATCAACACGAGACAGTAAAAAAGGTTTACGCAGGGTCTTAATCTGAAAAGAATCCTTGGAACGGGTCCTTGCTGCACGTCTGCGCCTGTGTCTCCGTTGTGCCGTATCCTGGACGGGCGTAGCACGGTGTTCATCTGTAAAAGAGAGGAACTTAGTTAAAGAAATATCATGCCGAACATGAGTTATACTAAATAAACAAATTATAAATCGAAATGGGTAAAATTGAGCTTTATTGTCTCTTGTTTTATATGCGCGGAGCCCCTAGTACAGGGGTATACGGCTATTAAGCCTTTATCAATTGTATGTTTATGCTGGACTCGTCTAGCCGTGTCCGTGGTCTTGACGACCTGTTTAGGTGCTTTGGCTGGTGAAGCCGCTTTATTGTGGGGCTGTCAAGGCAGCCGCACTGTCTTCCGCACGGGAGGAGCACTCAGTGATTTCCCTTTAATGAGATGATGCCTCGTGGACCGGGCATCTTAAGCATAAGAGATGCATAATGCGGTATTGCGTTAAAGCGGGCGAAAGCTTCGCGCCCCAGCAGTGCTAGATAGCTACTTGAGAATGGGGCGATGTGGAAAGTTAGCTGTTCGCGATGGAAGTTATCGGGGGAGCCAAACATAACTTCTAGCCGGAGAGAACCCATGCAGCGGGCATCCGGGCCTGGCGTTACCCCTTGAAAGGAGGTTTTGCTATGGAGAATTTTTGTTGGGTCTATCCCCCTGTTGCGGATTGTGTCCTGGTATAACAGGTTTAGCCCACTGCCGCCGTCCATCAGGACATTTGTAAAGTGGAGTTCGCCGACTATTGGATCTAATACCAAGGCAGTCCAGCCTGCGTTCCAGATACTTCTAGAGTAATCCTGATGGTCGAAGGTGATCGGTTTTAACAACCATTGGCGAGACTCCTTTGGGATAGGCCGTATGGCGCGTATCTCTGGTGGCGCCATTCTGTTCGTCATGTGAAGTAAGTTTACTGTTTTGACTTCTTGTGGGAAATCCTTTTGTTTCCTGGTGCTCTGCTTGTGGGGTTCGTCATCGTCCTCACTTGGTGTGTCGAGCCCCTTGTGTTCCGCGTTGAGTTTGCCAGATTGCTTGAGAACCCAACAATCTCTGTGGGTATGGTTCGCAGGCTTCCTGGGAATACTGTGTATTTGACATATCTTGTCCAAGATTTTGTTTAAGTTGGATAGCTCGTCCCTGTTATCCTTGAGGGGCGGCTTTCTCTGATTCTGCCATGAGCTTTTGAATTCGGTGTTGACCGCCGTGCTCTTTGGGCTGTTTCCCTTATTCCGGCGCTGGTCCTTGCTGCGTCGGGGTTTTCAGTTTCCATCCCTAACTTCGGATGTACTTGGGTTGCTGGTGCTACATCTTGCCAACCAGCTGTCCTCTCCTGCGCAAAAGCGGGTCATGAGGCTTGTCAATGCGGCCATTGTTCTTGGCTTTTCTTGGCCGAGGTGTCTGGTGAGCCATTCGTCTCGAACGTTATGCTTAAAAGCTGCTAGGGCTTCGGCGTCCGGACAGTCGACTATCTGATTCTTTTTAGTAAGAAATCTGTTCCAGAATTTCCGGGCTGACTCTCCGGGCTATTGAGTTATGTGACTGAGATCGTCTGCATCCAGAGGGCGGACATAGGTCCCTTGAAAATTTGCCCGGAAAGCATCCTCAAGCTTTTCCCAACTTCCAATGGTATTTTCGGGAAGGCTTTTGAGCCAATGCTGAGCTGGCCCTTTAAGCTTGAGGGGTAAGTATTTTATGGCATGGAGGTCATCTCCTCTGGCCATGTGTATGTGGAGGATATAATCCTCGATCCAGACCCCAGGGTCTGTTGTTCCGTCATACGCCTCTATGTTTACGGGCTTGAATCCCGCTGGAAATTCATGGTCCAGCACCTCATCGGTGAAACATAGGGGGTGTGCGGCACCCCTGTATTTGGGTGTGCCGTGATGTTCGGATATTTGTTGTGTTGCATTGCTTACTAGAGCTTGCTTTCTTGGCCCGTAGATAGATCTGGCCGGGCCGTCTTTTTGATGCGGATCCTTTGGTGGATCGTGTGCCGGCTTGTGTGCGGCGCCACTTGCCGCTCCATGCTGGCCATGCGGTCGTCTATCCGACCGGATGGCTTTCCTATTTTTGACTGCGGGGGCTCTAAGGCCTCCTCGTCAAATTCAGGCAGTAGCTTTCGCTTTGGATAGCTTTTTGTGCGGCGACTGCCGCCATATTTGTCTGCGGTGTTGCATACTTTGCTCCATCTGATTCTGAGTGCATCTTCCACTGTTTTGAGCTTCCGCTTCTGCTTTTTCAGGCTATGCGCAGTGGCGACGAGCCTTTTGTGGAGGTTCTTCTGCTCCATGAGTTTATCCGGCGTAAGGTCGTCCAGACTGTTGTTTTCGCCGAGGACGGGGTGTTCGGTTTGTTTGTCCAAGTTGCCCTGTTCGGACGCTTGCTCGAAGGCATGTTCGCCGTCCGCCGGCTCGTCCTGCTCTATGGATGGGTCTGTATGGCTTCTGTCTCTGTCGAGGCAGGGTTTGGAGCGGCGCTTACGTCGCCGCTTTGATTGCTTTTCGAGTGAACGATCCCTCGTTGCATCCCTGTGTTCCTCGTTGTCGCTTCCTTTGGGTGTGTCCACCACATATACATCATGAGATGAGGTGGCTGTCCAGTGCCTTATAGGCGTTGGTTCATGTTCATCTCCTACATCGTCGTCCATACCGTTGATGTCTTCGGATTCGAAGTTGAGCACGTCGTTTAAATTACCGACAGTGGCTACGAAGTGGGTGGTGGGTGGGCATCGAATTTCTTTGTCGTCCACATCCCAATCCTGTAGGTCATAGTCCGCCCAGGGCTCTCCTGACAAAGAGAGAGACCTGAGTGAATTCAGAATGTCGCCGAAGGGCGAGTGCTGAAAGATGTCTGCGGCGATGAACTCCATGATCAACGCCCAATCGGATTCGATCGGTAGGGGCGCGGAGGGCTCGGAGTCCGTAGAGGAGTCCGGCACCTTGGAGTTATGGGCTTTGCAGAGGACAAGGCTGGTGTTCGGCTTGATCGCCGTAGAGATTGCAGCCCCCGAGGGGGTGTCTAACCACCCATCCTCGATTGGTGTGATCGGCTCCGAGCTAGGGGTCGGAGCGGACATAGATGCGGCCTCCAGGGCACTGTTCGGCGGCAGAGCTAGATCATGCCCATCGTGACAGTGCGGCGCGCTCGGCTGTGGCTCGAATCCGTCGAAGATCAAGTCTCTGCAAATGTCGGCCGTGTAGTTCAAATTTCCAAATCTGACCTGATGGCCACGGGCGTAGCTTTCGATCTGCTCCAGATGACCAAGCGAATTGGCCCGCAGTGCAAAGCCACCGAATACGAAGATCTGTCCGGGGGGAAAAGTCTCGCCCTGGATCGCATCGCTGTTGATGATCAGAGAAGCCATCGGGCCTAAAAGTGATGACACAGAGGAACTCTCAATGAAAGCACCAATGTCGGTGTCAAAACCGGCGGATCTCGGGTATGGGGTCCCGAGCTGTGCGTCTAGGCGGATGGTAACAGGAGGCAGGGGACACAATGTTTTACCCAGGTTCGGTCCCTCTTGATGGAGGTAAAACCCTACGTCC
This sequence comes from Triticum urartu, assembly GCF_003073215.2. Classification (NCBI taxonomy): domain Eukaryota; kingdom Viridiplantae; phylum Streptophyta; class Magnoliopsida; order Poales; family Poaceae; genus Triticum; species Triticum urartu. The sequence continues at coordinate 93,723,646 of NC_053027.1, read as the reverse complement.
TGCTTGATTGATATTGATGATATGGGTAGTACAAGAGTAGATCTACCACGAGATCAAAGAGGCTAAACCCTAGAAGCTAGCCTATGGTATGATTGTTGTTCGTCCTACGGACTAAAACCCTCCGGTTTATATAGACACCGGAGAGGGCTAGGGTTACACAGAGTCGGTTACAATGGTAGGAGATCTACATATCCATATCGCCAAGCTTGCCTTCCACGCCAAGGAAAGTCCCTTCCGGACACGGGAAGAAGTCTTCAATCTTGTATCTTCATAGTCTAGGAATCCGACCGAAGGTATAGTCCGGCTATCCGGACACCCCCTAATCCAGGACTCCCTCAATCGCGCCTAAGTGTTTTGGGAGTATTGTAGATATTGATATTTTTAGTATAAATTTGGTCGTGGGATTTCATTGATGCATGTCAAAGCGTTGACAGGTCTGCTATGCGTGACCTGAAGATGAAAGTGTTGAGCATCTCGAAGTTGATCAACAATCTTCAATTGTCAAAGATTAGCCGTTCGGCCAATAAGGTGGCACACTTAATCGCTAAGTATAGCTTTGACAATAGATTAGATGGTATTCTTGTAAATAACGTACCGCCCTGTGTGGTGAATATTGTATCGAATGAGTGTACTGGTGTGGCTGGTTAATTAATATAAGGTGGTGTTCAAAAAAAGTATAAATTTGGTCAAACACTTTGCAAACGGTTGACGGGAGTAAAAAGGACCAGATGGAGTATCATGCATGCGGAGTAGGCAAAAAAATTGCTTGTCTAAAAAAAGGCAAAAAAATTGCTCATTTATAGCCGGTCGAAGTCTCAAAGGGTGCGACCGCGCGAGGGAGGCGAAAGTCGTGGGAGGCGCGACGTTTGACGGAATTAAGTGAAGTTACATCCACGCGCCGACATGGCATGCGAACAGGCAAAAGCTATACCGTCAGGCCTACGATATGGGTCTAGTAGACATGACATCTAGTGGGTCCTGCATAGTTCTCGAGAACTCTTTGGGGGCTTGCAGCCGTTTATCCACCGGGCAAGCCAGCAACCCCATGCCGTTCGCATGCCCTACTCGTCCCCGTCTTCTACCTTACAACAGTTCGCTCCCAGTCATCCCGTCCTTTCACATTAGTTTGCTCCCAGTTTTTTTTGCGGGGTACAACAGTTCAACTTCTCCTAACCCTCCTCCAAAATCCATGGCCTCCCAAATCTCCATGGTCGCCGCTAAGTACCAGGTTAGAGCCATCACCGGCGATCAGTTCATCGTCATCTACACACGTGGATCCGAGACGGTGAAAGCATGGCTTGCTCGCTTCCTACGCATGTTCAACAGTTCAATGGATGAGTGGGTCGCTAAGCTAGATGTTGAGTACACCACAGTCTTGGGACGAGAGAAGGATCTAAAGGACGAAGAGAGGAAGAAGCCTGCCATGATCCAGGTTTGCGTACATAACGTTTGCTTGGTCTACCACATATGCCATGCCAACGTTGAGTGCCAGGATTTTAAGAACTTCCTCAAGGACAAAAGAGTGAAATTCGTTACTGTAGGCTTTAAGAACGACAGTGACGTCCTGCGTCGGATAGGTCTCGTTGTAGGCCAGCCCTTCGATCTCTAGAAGGCAAGCCTGGTGTCCTCCTCTCAACCTTCAATGCTGACCCTGGCAGCAGCCATGATTGATCCTTCATACGCTAAACTGAAGAAACCTCATCACGAGTTTCATCATGCATGGGAGTCGAAGACATTAGATGAAGATCACATCCTGTACGCAGCAATGGATGCCTACCTTTGTTTAAATATCTACAAGGGTTGGATGAAGAAGCAGAGCCCAGTGTATGTGAAGCGTCGGCGAAGAGGAAGAGGAAGAGGAAGAGGGACGAGGACGAATTCGAGGACGTGGACTCGGACTCCAAATAGGTGGCAGTGCCGTCACTCATGCTGGTTCTACTGCAGTGTCAAGCGGACTAGTTGCTTATTAGTTTATTTTCAAGGGTGTGTTGTGCTGAGGCCCCAGCAGAACTATGTTTATGTTCTTTCTCGTTATTTGAACTCTTTAGTATGTATAGTAGTACTAGTACTATGTCTTACTACTGTTCTTCTTGCAGTTGGTACTACTGCTCGTATCTTCGTGTTCCTACTGTACTTAATACGTTCGTACTAGTAGTATAATTTGGGTCAGTCGATTTGTGAAAGAAGTTCGACGGAGCGAAGGAAGAAGACGGCATAATAGGTGGAAGAAGCCCTTCTAGCCATCCATGTTGCATCAAACGGCTCACATGAGTCGACTGACCCAAATTGCTCCTTCAGATTGCAGGATCCATGTGGCATTCAAGGTCTAGAAGGTAGATTCCGCGTCCGCACCCGGTTTGCGGGCTCGACGCGCGCGCAACCAGCTTCCACTGCGACAGCCACCATGCGTGCCTCCTCCGCGCGGGCGAAGACGACAATGACACGCTAGTTCCTCCTCGCCGGCGTGCTAGAGCACGCGCTCGTCCTCCTCTTCGTACGCTGCGTGCATAGACGCGGCTCCATCAGTTGCTCGTGTGCTTGGCAGCGTGGCGGCATCGCGAGGAGGGACTGCAGACGACATGAGCGGGCGAGCCTTCGGCTTCATGGCACAGGGATGGCGGCGACATGGCGGTGATGGGCGAGAAATTGTTGGCCGGAGCAGGCGGGCGCCGGCATGCGCAACGGCGGCGGCATATTGATGAGTGCGCGTGTGGGAGCTTACTTTAGTTTTATATATAAGGTTGGTCAAACTTAAAAGAAAACCTTACTAGTACACGTAAACATTAGACTTAGGCAACGCTTTTATTAGTTACTAGTTTATGTTCTTGCCCATTGTGACCAGCCTTAGTACCACGGCCACGATACAGAATCATGTGCAAGCGCGTGAACCGCGGCCGCGCGGTCGACCGAACGGTGCGTCACCGTGTCGCGCTCGAAGGACATCCACCGAACCTTTTTGTGTGTGTGAAAACAATCCTCGAATATTACTCAACTTTTTTCCTGTGAAAGTTCTTGACGCTGCAATATTTCCATATATTTGAATTTAGCTCCAGTTCGTGTTTATTTGGATTTGGACGTTTTAGGTGCGCCCTAGTTTTTTTTAATACTGATTTTATGTGTGTGACTGATAGAGAACGTGTGTATGTGTCTATATGTGTGTTGTGGTGGAAGGGCAATGTGGAGACGGTGTGCGTGTGATACAGACATAGAGAGGTGTGAATGTGCAAATGATCGTGCATGAGTGAGACATAGACAGATGCCGATACATTGTGTATACATGAGAGAACGGTCTTCTAGTTTACTTGTGTGTGTGAGAGAGAGATAGAGAGAGGGAGAGAGAGACAGAGAGAGGAGCATCCGTAACACAACAACCATCTCTCTCGATTCGTCCATCTCTCGCACGGTCGCATGCAACACATGCATCAACGCGCACATTTTGACACCCTCACCCGGCCCCTGCCCACCTCAAGGCCCGCACAATCTCTTCGTGAATACCCATTTCTCTCCTTAGGTTTGTTTTCTCTCAATATCTGACACACACACAGAGAGACACACGCAGCACAACACACACACATAGAGACACACGCAGCACAACACACACACACACACACACTCCCCCGAGCACACAATTCATCCCCATCCAAGGTTATATGGCGACCACTCTCGCTTGTGCTTCTTTGCACCCCAACATGCACAACACCTCAATCTTCAAAGAGGGAAATGAGCAGATCGAAGACGGTGACCACACCGCGCTAGAGAATGCGGGGTCATTTGGAAGCAGGGTGATGTCGGCTGACTGACTCCTCCCCCCACCCTCTCTCTCTTGCACAAAATTACCAATCCCTCTCTCCCCCGCACAAAATTGTCAATCCCTCAACCCACGAGATCCTTTCCCTATCGTCCATGTTTTTCCTGCTCTCTCATCAAACATGTTGTCTCTTCTCCTTCCACGTATATAGAATCCAGATGCACACGCATCTCATGTATATTACATGTATGCATCTTTCTCACAGACCTGACTTCTTCCTCTCTCTCTCTCTCTGTCTCGTTAGGTTTGTCTCCTACTCTCTCGTCCACATACATACAATCTTTCCCGCCCTATGTGCTCCATCTTCAAAAGCTCTCTCTGCACGTTTCATTCACACATTGGGATATGTCAAAATGTTGCTTCTATAATGGATGATGTAGAGTTATGGTTGTTCTTGTTGCATGCTACAAAGTAATTACTATGAAATGCATTTAGATTCTCATTTGACTGGGATTATGTGAGTTTGAGCATGTTGTGAAGTAGTATAGACCTTGTATACATCTTGGGATTCGACAATGATTGTAACTATTGAATTGTATAGACCATTACATTCGAAGTCAATAGCCTAATATATTTATTTCATAATTTCAACAAATGATTAGTTCACTACAAACTAAGAAAACAAATGTGTACTCCCTCCGTTTTTATTTAAGTCTGCGTATTAGCATTGGTCAAAGTCAAGTTTTGTAAACTCTCAGAAAGCTTATAACAAAAATATTAACATATACAATAACAAATAAATACCATTAGATTCATTATTGAATGTACTTTCACATCATACATATTTGTTATGGTAAATGTTCATATTTTTCTATAAACTTGGTCAAACTTTAGGAAGTTTGACTTCGCTCAAACCTAATATGCAGAGTTTACTACTACTACTCGCTAGTTGCTTAGCCGAATCACTCAACAAGCCACACGGGGAGTCCAGTGTCACAAAATTGTGAGGTCGGCGGGGAAATCTCCCGCGACCCTGATTCGAGCAGTGGGAAGTTACCATCATAGCCTTCGGAACAGGCCTACGGATGACGCTTGGTAGGGGGCTGTTTTCGTAACTTCAGGTTCATCCTACCCAGCCAACCCCACCCCGGCACCCAGAGTAGTACACCTGAATACTCCCCAATTTCTATCCCCACCGCAAAATAGACTTCTCCACGGCACCGCAGCCTTCGTGCTCCTCCCCTTTACATCGGCACACTCGTCCACCGCAGCGCATCTGCCTCATCGATGACCTCGTACGCCGCACTGGAGCCGGTCCACCGTCGTCGTTGTACACAGAGCCTCTTCCCCGGCATCGTTGTCCACGGTCTCGGATCTGCTTCCCGGAAGCCAACGCCAAGCGTAGAAGTACCACCGTCGTGGACAATGAACTGACTCCCCTTGCCGACCATGACTCAGAGAGGCCGCCGCGACCATCGTTCTCCTCCTCGATTGGTAATGTGTGTATTGAATCACTTAGCAGTACATGTGAAGTTCCAATTTTGTTCATACCTACCCTTCAAATTTCCTGGGTGCTATTGTTCCTGTAAAAGTAATTGGTTATAACCTCCATTGTCAAATAGAATATCAGCTTGTAATTGTGCGTCGCTCCTGTATCGCGCTGTGCTTGGGTAGGTTTTTCATCTGCAACCAGTAGTGTGGCAAATGATGGAAAGGTTTTTAGAACTAGCGAAATGCCCATGCGTTGCACGCATCAAGATGCATTTGTATGAGTAGTTTATCTTGTTGGAGATGCTCTAACATGGCGGACGAGTGCTTTAATGTTGCCCACAAGATGTGCGAGTATTACTAGTAGTATATTTTTCTTGCCATGTTGAGATTTTAAAACCACGAGTGCAAACATGCAGAGGAGCAATGAAGACCAAACACGGGATATTCGGGACATCTTCAAGGAGCGTGGCAAGTTAAAGAGGAGTTGCATCGAACCTGTAAAACGAGCTTTGGTAAGTAACACCCTTTCAATTACTTTCGTCTAGCCTCGTGTTCTTCGGTGTGTATATGTTGTAGTTTCTGTTTCTCTTAAGCATGATGTTCTTCGATGTGTAATAAGAAGAGTCTTAATCGTCCTAATGCTTTCGTTTTTAGCTTGATGTAGAAGTGGGTGTTCTCAACTTGTAGTCTGTTTTTATTTATTTTTTCCTTTTGAATTCACTTCTCCGAGTTCTGTTTATCTGGCTTCTACTAAATGAATCTAGGTTGCTCTGAGTATTGATCTAAAAAAGAAGTAACTTCATGTCAGGATGCAGTTCCTGCGAGGAGGGAAGTATGGTCAACCTCGAGATCATGTTTCCAAAATGAGGCTGGATTACAGAGAAGGTGCCAGTTCCCTAATGATGTTGGATTAGACACAAGGTGCAAATTCCAAGATGATGTTGGATTACACACAAGCCAGGTGGAGTCGTCAGCTGTTCGTGTCTTCGTGGCATTAGTAAAGGCTGAAAGAAAGCGTGCAGCAGCCCTTGAGAATGTAGCTGAGTTCTTGAAGAAGCGAAAAGAGCAATCAGATGCTCTCTTCACCCAAGCCAAAGAAGAGATGGAAGAAGCCAGAAATAAGCTAGCAGAGGCAGAGCAGGCTAGGCGTCTCCTGCTATCTAAAACTGTTGTCAATACAAAATTTCCTTCATAATAGCTAGGTTCAAATGTTTATCCAGTCAGCATGCCTGTTGTGATGTCCGTGCATCTACTGATGTGGCACAAAATGTTTTTTTTGGGTCATGTAATAACAGCAATTACTTTCCAAACAATAACAGATGAAGCATTGGACATGGTATAGTTCACGCGCAAGCCCGACATTCCAAGTTCAACTTCCACATCAAACTCATGTTCACAGATATCTGCACATTCATACATAATGTCCACAACCATGATTCACTTCAAAGTCAAAAAAATGTGAGGAGAGTTATAAATATAAAAAATCCTCTACTAGTTCCTGCTACCAGTGCGAGCACAACAAGTCAAGACCATGCGTAAATTAATTATATTTTAGTCATTTTTTGTGTCCTAAAATGCCTGCCGGCTCGCAGAAGGACGTGTTGCCGGCACACGCGTGGATTCAATGAAGGCAGGCGGGGCAGTCTTAAGCTGGTTGCACGCGGCGAGGAGGCATGCTCAGCCAGGCCTGCAGCGAGTGCGGCCCTCTTGGCTGGCGCGCCAGTTCAATGCCTGCGCTATGAGAGGTCGCGTCCGTGTCAAAGAAATCACTCCCTCTAGTCCTTTTTTGTTTGGGTATAACAAAATCTCGTTTTCCATTCACATTTTACAAGTAAAGTTCGTGGACAAATTTTGACCCAAAGTACGATGGGGACTAGTAAACCAGAATGGAGGTAGTAGTTTTTTTAATCGAAGAAGGGTTTCCCCTTCCGATTTTCATTAAAGAAAACCAGCATCTAAATCTAAACGATAGTATTTGCGTTAGAACTACCAGGTTCAACATCTCGCAACATAAACCCATACAGCCTCCATCGCAAAAAACAAACAAACCATACAACCATACGCCAAGGAGGTACGTAGTACTATGAATTCCATTTTCGCTCCATACCAATCGTTCTAAAAACTACTTACTACTTATAACGCGCCATTGAAAATCGGAACTCTTAACCCCGCTAAAAAACGATATTTTAAATGTGGTTACTCGATCTATGGCAACTGGCGAGCCAATGCGCTCCAAGTCGTTCACCTATGGTCCCGACCATCAACTCCTACGGATCAAATTATCATGCGAGCTTACTATTCCTACAAAGGTGCTCCACCACGTACCCGGTACCCGCGAATGCAGCAATCGTGCCCCTAGGGTTTTAGGGTTTATTTGTTAATGTCGCCTTTACGTAACACTCATGTGTGCGAGACAGCGAGAGGCCGACTGCGTGCGTGCGCCTCTTCTCTTCGTATACATACTCCACCGTTTGTCTGGTGTCCAAAAAATTATAATAACTACTAGCAATGTGCCAATGTGTTGCCACACGATCAAAGTAGATTAATACAGTGGCGGAGCTAGATGCAGACTACGCCTAGGGCTGTGCTATGTTGAGTGATAAACTTCTATGATTTTCTATGCTTTGCATGAAGAAATTATAAAGGAAGTTGTTTCTAGGCCTGGGGCTATAACCCTAGCTACCCCAGGCCTGTCTCCGCCACTGGATTAATACATATTCACCGATTTGATAGAAAAAATGTCTAGCTTTGAAATACGTATATCACTAAAAATATGTTATGTTTCACTCAAAATATATTCCTTTGGCGGTTTTGATGAGATAAGGGAGGAATGTTGTTGGTTTCAAGATTTGAGAAGTGGTATATGTCTAATTTCTACTCTTACTAGCAAGATGCCCGTGCGTTGCACGGAACATCAAGATCTTGTGGGAGAAAAGGATGAACGAGGGAAGGCCTTATCTGCAAATGTGGTGAAGAGTGCGGGTAAATTGCCATATTTTCCTTCCTATCCATCAGATATAAATCAGACGACCTACATTGCAGGATGGCAGGCCCACCATCATCACCAACTCTATTTTCTATCCCTACTCTTATAATAAGCATTGTCGGTGATGATCGTGTGCCTGCCATCCTGCAATATAGGCCGTCCGATCTATATCTGACGGATAGGAAGGAAACTATGGCAATTTTGCAAAAAGATACCCACACCCCTCTCCACATTTGCAAATAAGGCCTTCCCTCGTTCATCCTTTTTCCCCACAAGATAACTACTCATACAAATGCATCTTGATGTTCTGTGCAACGCATGGGCATCTTGCTAGTTGTTGCAAAAGCCCATGTGTGTGTGAGAGAGAGGGCGAGTGGAGGAGAACGGAGTGCATGTGTGACAAAGACACAAGGAGTGTGTGTGCGATAGGTATCAGCTTAAAATGAGGCGATAGTGTGTGTGTGCACGATCGAGAGGGCGTGTCTCAAGAAGGGAAGAAAAATCTACATAGATACAAGGAGCGGGAGAGAGACATGTATGCGATGGTGGAAGCACGAGTGTGCGGGTGTATAAACCTATCTAGAGGCTAGCTAGTCGATAAATGTTTGTGAGAGAAATATGAGTCGGGGTACGAAAGCGAGAGTTTTGTGTGTGTGTGTGAGAGAGAGACGGTAGTCGGGAAGGGGAGTGGAAGCAGGAGTTGTGCGTGTGTGTCTGTGTGAGAGAGAGAGGAGACGGTAGTCGGGGTTGTCTGATCGGTAAACAAATGAATAATGTCAGTCTGGGATGGGGATGAAAAGGAGACCGCAACAAATGTTGTGTCTACAGGAGAGATAGAGAGAGTAATTTTAGTGGTATGAGTCATATGTAGGGACATATAGGATGTGTGAGAGAATCCTATAGAGAGAAAGACAAAGTGAAAGACGAGTGGAGACTGTGTGTTTGGCGGTGAAAAAGAAAGCTTAGGTACCGAGTGATACCAGATAATAGTAGAGACGTGAGAGATAATGAAAACCGTGTAATTTATAATGATAGGGAGAGTGTGACACATCTCAAGGGAGACGTCGAGAGACCATGTTTGCGAGGATAGGAGCAATATGAAGTGAGCGTGCGGGTGAGCTAGAGAAAAGAGAGTGATAGCTACCTGAAGGAGCATGCATGCGAGAGAGATGGGCATGAAAGGAGTGAACAAAAAAGGGATTCAAATATTTGAATTCGAGATGATGATACATGTAATCCATACTCGAATCAAAATTGATCTATCAAACATGCATACTCATATGAATTCACACACATCTATGTTATTTAATATGTAGATATTACTGATTCATACATTTTAGTAGAACATAATTTGGTTAATTTTTTTCGAATTCAACCTTAAGATTTCGAGATCGTTGTATTTGTAAATCATATTATACATATAAAGGAGCATAATTCTTTGTTGTGCTTTTGAAAGTATATATAAAAAATGATGTATATAGAATGTAATCCAAATTGAAAATGGATCCCGCCCGAAAAAAATAGAATACAAACGGGATTCGAATTGAGTTGGCACGGTAAACGCGCACTCTGCAAAATTTGAACGAAGCGGGGAAAGTCGCAGTAACCGCCCGAAACCAAAATCTGCGAGATGGAAATCACTACTGTCTATCCCTGCCACGCAAAGCCTATATGCTGGATTTCTATAGGTTTCTATAGGGGTAGGTTTGTAATTTCACCCAAATGTAATGTAACCGCCTCTCACCCGGATTCATACACGGTGGGCGCCAAAACACAGTGTGTCCTCGGTCGAAATCAACTCCCTCCCCGATTCATATTCATACATGGTGGGCGCCAAAAACAAACTCTCGTCGGCAAATATTCGGTGTATGCGAGATTACCGTCCTATCCCCAACCGACTAGTGTTGCTGTGATGTAGTAGAAATTTGAAACGGGGGCTAAGTTTGTAAATTCCCTCGCATTTGAGACAAGCGCGCCCTGAATACATGGTTCCCCCCTTCCTCTCTACCCCCTTTTCCCCATTCGTACTCCGTGGGCGCCAAAACACCCTCTCCGCCCCACCCTCCTCCATCTGCCGCCGTCCGCCACCCCATCCACCGTCGTTCTCCTCCACCATGCCGGAGCTGATACCCCGACGTCGCCGTCCATTACAAGAGATCGACCTCTCTCATCCACGGCTTCGGACCGGAATCCTTGCATCCCGTCCTCTCGCTTCATCCCTGCCGTCATCCACCTTGCCGGTGCCGCTCCTACGACCGTCTGGGGCCGGTGGTTCGTCCGGCGGCCCGTGCAGTGTTATGTATGGGAAGCACAGTATGTTCCTTGTCAGGAAGGGGAGCAGGGACATCTGCAGTCAACAGCTGATAGAGCTGGCCTGTACGTGATCGATAGGCTTTCAATTACTAGCGGCAATACAACACCGTAATTTCCAGCCAGTTCCACTTTCCCGATTTATATATCCTAGTTATGGTTACCCCTGTTATGTACACTATGATCTGCCTAGTTGCTGTGTGCTCTTGTTATCATGGTTTGGCAATAAACTCTCTATACAGTATATTATGAACCTATCATATGCCAGCTATCCTTACTTCTGGAGCCTATTTTTTGTGTACTTGTGCCAGATTATATAAATGCACGCACCATATTACAGCACACATGAGCTCTCTCATCAGAATCCAGTGATAGCACACAAGTGTTTACAGGGGCGCCCCTATATTAGAATATCATCTGCATTACAAAGATAATCTCACAACTATTTATGTTTTCATGGTTCTCAGATATTATACGCAATTACAGTGAATATCAGAATCCGCGCATCATAAGAATATTGTGGAACACTGCAATGACTTACAAAATTGGCAGCAAGGCATTGATTGCTATTCTGGAAGCAATGAAACTCGTACGCTCCCCACCTGTTGATTCTTGTTCAGAATATCATCCTAATGACTATTCTAACCTCAAGGAGTCAAAGGCAGATGGCCTGTCCTGTTCACCCATCAAGGTGCCTGTTCTAATTTGGCAAGGTTTTATTGATTGCGCGTATCTTGCATATGTTGTCTTGCATTTCTTCTACTTTGTTGCACCGCCATCTGCTTAGTTTACTCATCATATATGTCGAGATGCCATGCCCATCCATTATCAATACATATTCCATATGTCATCATACCATGTTTTTCCACTCAAATGCTGTTCTTGTGCATCAGACATCAAAAAGGAAGAGGGTGATTGCCGAACCTGAAGGAGTACCAGCAAAGTCCTTGAAAAATGTGGTGGTGCCGGAGAAATCAGACAGCACCCCACTTATATTGGTTGTACAACCAGTGACACAAAATGTAGGACCGACTCCAGCAGACTGTACCCATACTTCACTGGCCACACCACTAGCACCACCACATAGGACCTGCACTCCAGCAAAAGGTATACCGATTTCATTTGCCATAGCACCAACTGTACCACAGAAAAATCCCACTCCAGCAAAAAGTACAGCAAGTCCACCAGCCGAAGACCCATCCCAACTATAGAGACGGCCAATTCCTGCAGATTGGAACCCCATTCCATTTATTCCCAGTTTTAAAGACAATGCTTTCAATGTTGTTAGGGACTACGTGCATATATTCCCATCATGGGAAGATTATTGTGAAGACAAACACCATTTTCACATCTTCCTGTCCAACTTACGTGTAAGTGCTATTATTCATGGTTATTATTTTCCTGTTTTATGCTGATTGAACACATCAATGATTTACATTATATTGTTGTAACTAGGCAAGGGTCAATCTGGATAGTCATGACGAGCAAAGCTTGCTTGTGCTTTTTAAGGAAGCATTGCAGCAGTATCGGTGTTACCTGAGGTAATCACACTTTGATGGCAAGTCTATAAACGAATTTCCGGTGAAGTCTCCTATGCTAAATTTAGAAGACACTGAATGGAAAAACCTTGTTATGCACTGGTCTCGTTCCCAGGATGAGGTACTGTCTATGAAATCACATGACAATTTGAACTTCTACTTTTCCGCATGTGCCTTACGGATCTTTTTTACAGGAAATCTGCTCGAAGAAGAATTCCGGTTTGACAAGAACGACAGGATATCGCAAATATGCTGTCTGCTGCTTTGCTCTTGTTAGTACCTGTTGTCCTGTATCACTGTACTTGCATACATACCTGGTTCATTATGTGACAGCATATGCATGATAGCTTGCTTATCAATTGTTCGCTCCAAATTATCTGATCTGTATGAATGGTTACATTAGTGTAGAATATATCCAATGCCAATGTTTTTTTAGCTCTGCTTGTTCTTGTAAGTACATGCTGTCCTTTGTCAGTGTACTTATAATGACAGGTAGTTGTTCATGTACCATCACTTTGCAGCTTATTTTCCTTTGCCCTCCATTTTCTACACATCAGATCTATATTTAGTCTTACCATAAGGTTGGTACTGAAGAAGTTTAGCTTTGCATTGCTCTTGGCTGTACCTTTTGCCTGTATCGCTGCACTTACATTTATAGCTACTTGGTTATGTAGCATCACTCTTCATCTTATCTTAAATATTCTCTATTTTTTCGTATATTATCACATCTATATTTACTCTTAACAAAATGTAGAATAAAGGCAATGCTTTTGAAGAAGATTCTGTGGTAAACTTCTTGAATTGCCCCCCCCCCATCAGCATGGACAAGGCCTTTATAGATCCTGTCTTCACCAATAATGTAAGTTTGTCCATCTAAAGCCTTCAAACTTTGTTGTATATATTTGGTTAGGCATGACTACAACAGCTGTTTATTTTTGGTGTTTGCATCAAATTGCTTGTTTAAAGTTTATTATATGTAGTTCATAAACAAAAGTGTGTCCTTTCTAAATTTAAGTTTTCAGTTGTACAACCAAGTTCCTTCTTCATACCATGTAAATTAAACTATACAGAGCAAGTGATCTTCTTTTGCACTGCATGTATGCTTCTGTTCTTCATCTGTAATCCAGTGGTGTGGTGAACCTACCCACTACAGCACAATGTCATATTCTGCAATGTCTTAACTATGAAAAATGTCATATCATTCTACTATTATTTAAACCGTCTCTTTATTCGCCAACCTGAAATGGTATAAATTGACAGCACACTAACCATTAATACTTATGAGTTCTTGATCTGTAATCCAGTGGTGTCGTGAAGCTGCCAACTCCTTCACAATGTCATTTCCTTCCATGTCTTGACCTGAACAATACCATATTGTGTTAATGCAAATTTAAACTGTGTCACTTTATTCGTCAGTAAGAAATGTGATGAATTGTCAGCACTGATACTTTTATGTGCAAAACCTGTCATCTGTCTGCTTGTTTATCTTTCAGAGTGAGGAAGATATAAGTGTTGAACAAGCGTAGTCTCATCATCTTGCTCAGCTGCTTGCGCTGCAGCTCCCCAGCAGGGCTAATGTCGGTGTCAAAACCGGCGGATCTCGGGTAGGGGGTCCCAAACTGTGCGTCTAGGCTGGATGGTAACATGAGGCAAGGGACACGAAGTTTTACCCAGGTTCGGGCCCTCTTGATGGAGGTAAAACCCTACGTCCTGCTTGATTAATATTGATGATATGGGTAGTACAAGAGTAGATCTACCACGAGATCGGAGAGGCTAAACCCTAGAAGCTAGCCTATGGTATGATTGTTGTTCTGTATGTTGTCCTACGGACTAAAACCCTCCGGTTTATATAGACACCGGAGAGGGTTAGGGTTACACAAAGTCGGTTACAACGGTAGGAGATCCACATATCCGTATCGCCAAGCTTGCCTTCCACGCCAAGGAAAGTCCCTCCCGGACACAGGACGAAGTCTTCAATCTTGTATCTTCATAGTCCAGGAGTCCGGCTGAAGGTATAGTCCGGCCATCCGGACACCCCCTAATCCAGGACTCCCTCAGTAGCCCCTGAACCAGGCTTCAATGACAACGAGTCCGGCGCGCAGATTGTCTTCGGCATTGCAAGGCGGGTTCCTCCTCCAAGTACTTCACAGAAGATTTTGAACACAAAGATAGTGTCCGGCTCTGCAAAATAAGTTTCCACATATTGCCATAGAGAGAATAATATTTACACAAATCTAATCTGCTGACGTATTCCGTAGTGTGACATCGCACCATGGGCAAGCCTTTATTCGAATCGTTTTATTGTCCCACCTCAGCGTGTCATGCGAGGCGGTTTCCTTGGCACGTCTCGTCGAAGCAGAGATCGTGTCCCCTTATTCCGGGATTCTCATCAATATGGGTGTGGGTAACCCAACTGCGCCATTGATTACGGCACTTGGAGATAAGCGAGTTTTACCAGGCTGGTGGGGACACGTAGTTGCGTCCACCCATATAAGGGGATAAGGATCCACCTTTTCACCTACGCCTTCTTCCTCCTTTGCCTATCATTTTCGCGCACTCGAGCTCCAGCGCCCAAGTCCGCACTCCCCACCTCAAACTTCTCCAGCCATGTCCGGAGCGGGAGGCAAGTGGATGGTCTCCTCCGTCACGGAGGGACACATAAAAAAACTGAGGAAGGCCGGGTACTTGTCTAACGACATCGCGTACCGGCTTCCAGAAGAGGGGCAGCTCCTTCCCACCCCAAGGCCCCATGAGAGGGTAGTGTTCCTTCCCCACTTCCTCCGTGGACTGGGCTTTCCTATCCACCCATTCGTCCGGGGACTCATGTTCTACTACGGCCTGGATTTCCATGATCTAGCCCCGAACTTCATCCTCAACATCTCGGCGTTTATCGTCGTGTGCGAGGCTTTCCTCTGCATCCACCCCCATTTCGGTCTATGGCTCAAGACTTTCAATGTCAAGCCGAAGGTGGTGCGCGGCAACCAGGTGGAGTGCGGAGGCGCCATGGTGGGCAAGATGCCCAACGTCTTATGGCTCGAGGGCTCCTTTGTGGAGACCCTGAAGGGGTGGCAATCGGGGTGGTTTTACATCACCGAGCCGCGCGACCCTGAGTGGGTCGCAGCCCCCGAGTTCCGGTCCGGACCCCCAATGCGGCTCATGTCCTGAAAAGAGACGGGCCTGTCGTGGGGCAGCAAAGGAGAGGTGACTGGATTGCAAACATGCATCCAAACCCTGGTGAACAAGCAGCTCAAGCTTGTTAACATAGTCCAGGTTATGCTCATCCGCCGGATGCTCCCGTGTCAACAACGGGCCTTCAATCTGTGGGAGTTCAACCCGGCGCAGCACCGAACTCTGAGCAGGCTCTTCGACATGACGTACGAAGATGCCTGGAAGGTGCTTTTCAAGGGCGCCGAGGCTCCCGCATCCTCTACCGAGGATCGCGGATTCAGCGCGCAGCGTCATGCTAGCACGGTAAGTTGTTTGTACCTTTTACAGGCTATTAGTTTTTCATAGTTTAACTCTATGCAGGATCTAAGCTCCCTTACCTTTGACAGGATTGGCAGGGGAAGTCCGGACAGATCGACTGTCCGGCTCCTTTCCCCGAAGACCCAGCCGATGCCCGCTTGGCGAAGCTACTGGTTCCGGCACCCCATGTGGTGCCAGAGAAGAAGGCCACGAAGAAGGCCACGGGGACTCAAAAAAGTGCCCGGCGCCAGGAGGTGTCGGGTTCATCATCCGACGGCTCCAAGGCGCATTCCTCCCGTGAAGACGAGGAGGAGGAAGAAGAGACCTCTCCCCCTCCAGCGGAGGGAGAGAAGAAAAGGAAGGCCGCCCTCACTGGGGAGGCCGAAGGGTCCAAGAAGGGGAAAACCCTTCCTCCGGACTACTCCACCAATGCCGACGACGGCGGAGAGGAGTGGCCGCTCAGGGCCAAACCCCTAGCGAAATCGTAAGTATCCGGATACCAGAGTAATTCATAGTATTCCTTTATTGCACAGCTTTCCCTTATGTCGAATATGATTATGCAGCCCACCCAAAGACCGGCTCGACGCGTCGTCGAGCGGTTCACTGGACTCGTCGGATGTGAATTCGCTTCCGACGGCTACCTCCCCCCGCCCTACGGACGACGCCGAAGTGTTGTCCCAACAGGTTCCAAGCCAGGAGGAGGTGGTCCTGGAGGCGCCGCAAGGTGACCTTCCGGACTCCAGGAGTAAAGGGGATAAAACCCCCCAGGGCTCCAAGTCCGGCTCTAGGCCGGACACCGCTCTGGAACCTTCAAAGGTTCCAGAGTCCGGCGGGCGACCTCCTTCCAAGAGGAGCAAGCCCACCGTGCCGGTGACCCCCGTCCAACCGGAGGCGCTGGACAATCTGTTGGAGGTGCTCAAAGGCGCCTCCATCGACGAGGAGCACCGCACCATTATGAGTGCGGTGGTCCAGAAGGTTCAGTCCGCCAAGAGCGGACTGACTGAAGTTTGTGCTAGCCTTTTAACAGGCTTTGAGGTAAGTAAAGAATGTGTAAATAATATTACCGCATAGACAGTAGCCCCTGATGCTCTGTTTGGCGTTTGGGAAGAAAAGCCGAATAGAGGATCAAATAAAATTCGCAGGAGTCTAACAAAAAGGAGTCAATATGCGTATGCAAGCTTCTCTGCTGGCGTCCGCCGCACTGACTGCGGAAGTGGACACGCTAAAGCAGAACCTCGAGCAGTCCGAGCAAGAGCTCGGGCATGCCAAGAAGCAGCTCGAGGACAAGGAAGGTAAGAAATACCTTGTTTAAATATATATATAAAAAGTGCAATTGCAAATAATGACAGGATTATCGTGGCTATTGTAGGGGCCATGTTTGAGGTGGCGCCCCTTAAGCAAGCGCTGTTCAAGGCCGAGAAGAGGGCGACCATGCAGCGCACCGAGCAGGAGAAGTATGAGGCCCAGGTTGGTAAGGTGCGGCAAGAGCTCCAGGCTCTCATGAAAAAACATGAGAGTTTGGAGCTTGACTCAAAGACGCGAGCGTCCGAGCTCGCAGTGGCTATTGAAAATGCCAAGTCTGCCAAGGCCGAATCCCAGAAGACCCTCCAGGAGTTGGATGCGGTGAAAAAGATAGCGGCGGGTAAGGCATTCTTTATGCAAAGCAAACACATAAACGTGAGTTACTTGTTACTTACCCGAATCCGGAGCTCTCCAGGAGCATTCACAGATCTTCCCCGTAGCGTGTCCGATGCCGCCGCATTCTATCGAGCCGAGGAGGGCAGCTCGATAGAGAAGGTGTTCTGGTCTCAGTATGCTGAGGCCGGACACCTCGTGCCCCTGAGCGACCAGCTAAAGCAACTGGTCGAGCTCCACAAGGCGGCCGAACAGGCCATGAAGGGCCTCATAGTTCGGTTGTGGCCTGGAGAGGCTCTGCCTGGGAGCTATTTCGGGCTGGTGCGGTAGTTGGTGGGGGCCTGTCCAAGGCTCGAAGTCATCAAGCGCTCCGTCTGCATTGAAGGTGCCCGTAGGGCCCTTGCCCGTGCTAAGGTGCACTGGGGAAAGCTGGATGCTGAGAAGCTTGTGAAGGACGGGCCACCGCCGGGGAAAGAGCATCGCAAGCCCAAGAATTATTATAAGGATGTTCTAAAGGGTGCCCGCCTTATGGCGGATGAATGTTCCATGGATGTAATTTTTGAGTAAAACTCGCCCGTTTTGTCCTATGCGCTGAAAACTTGTTCATATGCGCTAAGCAATGCTGTTGAAATTTAAAATATTACCTTCTGTGCGGCTGTTTATCAATTTTGAGAGATGGCGAGTCGTCGGCTTCTGCCCCCGTGCCGCTAGTGCTGGGGTGTTCGGGGATAAACCTGAGCGCTCTTTTTCCCATGTTTGGGTCCTTCGAGGGAGGCGCTCAGCACATTGAACAAGGCAATCGGACTATAATGCGTGAACACTCTCACTTAGCCATAGAATTCTATAATTTTAAATTTCGGCGATGCCCCTGGTATTCGGAAGACCGATTTCGGGGCGTTATCCATGCCTTGGCCGGACAGAGCCGACTCCTCGCTCTAAGCGGCATAAGTCTTTAGGGACTCGAAAAACCTCTCGAATAGCGACTAGCTCTCGCTTCATCATGACAATCAGTTTTAGCTTTCTCTACTGAGGTGCTCGACCCAGCTCAACTAGGGCACAATCGCAGTAGTTCGCCTAGTGCTACCTTAGCTGACATAGCGGAACGTAAGGCACCAAAATATAGGAGCCGGGCAAACCCAACTATTGACCCAAGACATGATTCGGAGCTGATGCATATAATGCTATAAGTTCGGGGTGCCGCACTTGTTAAAGTGTTCGGACTTCTCACACCATATTGAGGGGTACTAAAGCCCCTGGCATATTTTGGCCGTACCAAATTGTACGAGTGCAACATGCCGTTAAGGAACATATATTTGTAAAAAAAGAGTGATGCAAAAATAGACAAAAGCTATGCATTGTTTATTAAAAAGGGCTGCGATCAAAGCAGAACGATACAAATAATGCGATAAGCAAAAGGTTGGACTATTTAACATGTCCATTCCAGGGGCAGGCTGCAGAATGGTATGCGAAACAGGTATACTGCTCGTAATAGAGACCACCTGGAAGTTCCGTAATGCGCATGGCTTGTCTGCTTCCCTGGTTCTTGCATCGTTTGTGCGGCAATTGAACTGCCGAACAGGCCTTCCGAAGAATGGAGTCCTGAAAGTAAGAGAAAATTAAAAAATCGGTAGCCCCTGGTGTGGTTTAAGCCGTGTTTCGGGCGTGCCGTGATGGTGCCCCTCCCCCTGTACCCATGGCATTTCTAGAGCGTAGTTATGTACGCGAAGCACTGGTGTCGCATTTTTGCGAGGGCTGGGGTTGGGGCCGCATTGCTACGCCTACTCGGAACGTGCCAGGCGGTCTTGTTGTAGGTTACTCCGGGCGTGCTTGATGGTGTCCGGACGTTTAATGGCCGGACTGGAGAACTGCCTGGAGAGGCTGCTTTGTACTTCCGCTGCAAGGGCCGCCGTGTGCTCCTCCGTTCGGAGGGAGCGTTCGGTGTTTCCATTGACCGTAATTACTCCTCAAGGGCCTGGCATCTTGAGCTTAAGGTATGCGTAGTGCGGTACCGCATTGAACTTGGCGAATGTGGTTCGCCCGAGCAGTGCGTGATAGCCACTGCGGAATGGGACTATATCGAAGATTAACTCCTCGCTTCGGAAATTATCCGAAGATCCAAAGACCACTTCAAGTGTGACTGAGCCTATACAGTTGGCCTCTACACCTGGTATTACGCCTTTAAAGGTCATTTTGGTGGGCTTAATCCTCGAGGGATCTATGCCCATTTTCCGCACTGTATCCTGGTAAAGCAGGTTCAGGCTGCTGCCGCCGTCCATAAGGACTCTAGTGAGATGAAATCCGTCAATAATTGGGTCTAGAACCAATGCGGCGAATTTGCCATGACGGGTGCTAGTGGGATGGTCCCTTCGATCAAAGGTTATCGGGCAGGAGGACCATGGGTTAAACTTTGGGGCGACTGGCTCTACCGCGTATACGTCCCTTAACGCGCGCTTCCGCTCCCTCTTGAGGATGTGGGTTGCGTATATCATGTTCACCGTCGGCACTTGTGGGGGAAACCCTTCTGTCGACTGTTGTTCGGCGGCCGGGGCTCTTCGTCGTCATCGCTATGCATCCCCTTGTCTTTTTGTTCGGCATTTAACTTGCCTGCCTGCTTGAACACCCAACAATCCCTGTTGGTGTGATTGGTCGGCTTTTCGGGGGTGCCATGTATCTGGCACAAGCGGTCGAGTATTCGGTCCAAACTGGACGGGCCCCTAGGATTTCTTTTGAATGGCTTTGTCCGTTGACCGGATTTATAGCCTCAGAATCCGGCATTAACTGCCGTATCCTCAGCATTGTCGCCGTTAATGCGGCGCTTCTACTTGTTGCGACGCGACCTGCCACTACTGTCCCTGGTATCCGAATTACCAGGGTTCTTGGTCATATTGTTGCTACGAGCAAGCCAGCTGTCTTCTCCCGCGCAAAAGCGGGTCATGAGTGTCGTGAGTGCTGCCATAGATTTCGGCTTTTCCTGTCCAAGGTGCCGGGCAAGCCACTCGTCATGGATATTGTGCTTGAAGGCTGCTAGGGCCTCTGCGTTCGGACAGTCGACTATTTGATTTTTCTTTGTTAGGAACCATGTCCAGAATTGCCTGGCCGATTCCTCTGGCTGCTGAAATACGTGGCTTAGATCATCGGCGTCTGGTGGTCGCACATAAGCGCCCTGGAAATTGTTGAGGAATGCGGCTTCCAGGTCCTCCCAACAACTGATTGATCCTGCTGGCAAGTTGTTAAGCCAATGCCGAGCTGGTCCTTTAAGCTTGAGTGGGAGGTATTTGATGGCGTGGAGATCATCGCCGCGTGCCATGTGGATATGAAGGAGATAATCCTCGATCCATACGGCAGGATCTGTTGTGCCATCGTATGATTCGATGTTTACGGGTTTGAAACCTTCGGGGATTTGATGATCCATTACTTCGTCTGTGAAGCATAGTGGGTGTGCAGCACCTCTGTACTGGGCTATATCACGACGTAGCTCCAATGAACTTTGTCTACTGTGTTCGGCCCTACGGGATTTGTGTCCGGCATGACGGTTATTGTCTTGAGTCGTGGGACGCCCACGCGATCCATAGATCGATCTTGTTTGCCTTGCCTTGTCCTCCAACATATCTCACAGGTCTGGCGCATTTTCCCGTGCCTTGGTACGGGGTGCGGCTTGAGTGGAGGGCCGAGAGGCCTCTCTGTCGTGGCCACGAGGTGGCCGGTCGGCCGTATCAAGTGCTGGTGATGTAGGTTTAAGTGCTTCCTCCTCTAATCGGGGTAGCAACCTGCACTTTGGGTAGCTCTTGGAGGGGCGTTCGAGTTTATGCTCTTCGGCCGCAAGGACTTCAGTCCATCTGTCGACTAGCAAATCTTGATCAGCTCTAAGCTGTTGCTGTTTTTTCTTGAGGCTTCTTGCCGTGGCCATAAGCCTGCGTTGAAAACGCTCTTGCTCAATGGGATCCTCTGGCACGACGAATTCGTCGTCATTGAGGCTTGCCTCGTCTTCAGAGGGAGGCATATAATTATCGTCCTCGACCTCTCTGTCTGCCGCTCTCTCATGAGCGATGGCTTCTCCATCCTCCTGTGCTGAATCTTGCTGGAGGGGGTTTTCTTCGGCACTCTCCGGAGTATTATTATCTCCCGTGCTGGAATCACCGTATTTGCTTTGGCGGGATTTTGAGCGGCGCCGCTGACGCCGGCGCTTAGGCTGTTTCTTGGAGGGGTCATCCTCCGCTGTTCCATCGCCATCTCCTTCTTTTGGGGTGTCCACCATGTATATGTCATATGATGAGGTGGCTTTCCAGGGCCCAATAGGCACTGGTTCTTCATCGTCTCCTGCATCGGCGTCCATACCGTCGATGTCTTCGGAGTCGAAGTCGAGCATGTCGGTTAAATCGTCGACAGTGGCTACAAAGTGGGTGGTGGGTGGGCTTTTAATTTCTTCATCGTCCGTATCCCAACCTTGCTGATCGTAGTCCGGCCAGGGCTCTCCTGATAAAGAGAGAGACTTTAGTGTCTTCAGAATATCGCCGAAAGCCGAGTGCTGAAAGATGTCCGCGGCAGTAAACTCCATGATCAGCGCCCAATCGGATTTGATCGGCAGGGGCGCGGAGGGTTCGGAGTCTGGAGAGGAGTCCGGCTCCTTGGAGTCACGAGTTTCGCGGAGTGCGGGGCTGGTGTTCGGCTCGATCGCCGTTGGGATCGCAGCCCCCGAGGCGGCGTCCAACCACCCATCCTCGATCGGCGCAGCTGGCTCCGAATTAAGGGTCAAAGCCGATGCGGGTGCGGCCTCCAGGGCACTATTCGGCGGCAGAGCTAGATCATGCTTGTCGTGACAGTGCGGCGCACTTGGCAGTGGCTCGAATCCGTCGAAGATCAAGTCCCCGTGGATGTCAGCCGTGTAGTTTAAACTTCCAAATCTGACCTGACGGCCAGGGGCATATCTTTTGATCTGCTCCAGATGGCCAAGTGAATTGGCCCGCAGTGCGAAGCCACCGAAGACGAAGATCTGTCCGGGGAGGAAGGTCTCACCCTGGACTGCATCGCTATTGATAATCGTAGGAGCCATCAAGCCTAACGGCGATGACACAGAGGAACTCTCAATGAAAACACCAATGTCGGTGTCAAAACCGGCGGATCTCGGGTAGGGGGTCCCGAACTGTGCGTCTAGGCTGGATGGTAACAGGAGGCAAGGGACATGAAGTTTTACCCAGGTTCAGGCCCTCTTGATGGAGGTAAAACCCTACGTCCTGCTTGATTAATATTGATGATATGGGTAGTACAAGAGTAGATCTACCACGAGATCGGAGGTGCTAAACCCTAGAAGCTAGCCTATGGTATGATTGTTGTTCTGTATGTTGTCCTACGGACTAAAACCCTCCGGTTTATATAGACACTGGAGAGGGTTAGGGTTACACAAAGTCGGTTACAATGGTAGGAGATCCACATATCCGTATCGCCAAGCTTGCCTTCCACGCCAAGGAAAGTCCCTCCCGGACACGGGACGAAGTCTTCAATCTTGTATCTTCATAGTCCAGGAGTCCGGCTGAAGGTATAGTCCAGCCATCCGGACACCCCCTAATCCAGGACTCCCTCAGCTAACCTTTCTTGAACTCTATTGAAGTGTTGTCGGTTTTCTATATTATTTTGTCGGCGTGTTTATTTGCACTGGTGGCGATCTTTGATGCCCAGTGTATGTAATCTGTTGTCTGCTTGTGCTTTATTATCATAGTGGCGAACTTTGACGCCTAGTGGATGTAATATGCCGTAATTTCTTTATTGTATAGTATAGGTTTTTTATTCACGATGCTGCAGTTATTTTACTGTATATATATCCTGTCTTCGCAGTAAACCGGCCAAACTGTAAAATTACGGTACATAATCGGGTCGTCATGCAATCACGATGTAGGTTGGGCCTGAAACGTGCCGATCAGCTCACGGGCCGGCAATAGCCCGAAATGAACCCCGGCCCATGATTGTGCGAATCAAATCACGGGCTTTTAATAGACCGAAAAATTGTCTCGGTCCTTGTTTGGCCCAATCAGATATCGGCTGCGAGCAGGCCGGATGCAAACCGGGCCGTAGTTAGGCCCAACTATATGACAGGCTTTTAACAGGCTGAAATTAATATAGGGCCGAAATGTTAAACGGGCCCTTAACAGGAAAAAACTAATATCAGGACGAATTACTAAGTGGGCCTTTAGCAAGTGGGCCCAAAAGCATAGTGTCTAATTGACGGGCCGAATCTGATATGGGCCATAATTAGGCCCAAAACCTCTTAAAGGGCCGGACCTGATCTGGGCCGTAATTTGGCCCAGAACGTGGTAGGCTTTTAAAGGGCCAGATCTCATATGGGCCACTATTAGGCTCGGAGCGTGGCAGGCCATTAATAGACCAGATCAAATATGGGCCGGCATTTGGCCCAGAACATGGCAGCCAGTTAACGGGCCGTCCTACTAGGGTCCTCAAAATCTCGTGGGCCTACAGCTGGGCCGGCCCATTAATATCGGCGAAATCTTGTGGGCCTTTAGCTGGGCCGGCCCATTATGATCCGCAAGAATTTTGTGGGCCTTTACCTGGGCCGGCCTATTATGGCACACAAAAATCTTGTGGGCCTTTACCAGGGCCGACCCATTATGGCCCGCGAATCTTGTGGGCCTTTAGCTGGGCCAGCCCATTATGGTCCGCAAAATCTCGTGGGCCTTTAGCTGGGCCGGCCCATTATGGTCCGCAATATCTTGTGGGCCTTTAGTTGGGCCGGCCCATTTAAACTTGTTGGGCCGTGCCACGTGTCGACGTATCATAGGCGCCTTCTGTCCAGTGAGTGGATGACATCTGTCTCGACGATGAGCCGACACGTGTTTCCTCTAGCCAATGATGATTTTACACATGGAAAATCCCCATTGGTCGGGGCTGTTAACGGGTTATCGGATCCAAAACCCGACCCGATAGCTTAACGGCGTTCCGTTACGGTGGATGCCACGTGTCGGTCACCCTTGACGAAAGCACTTCTGTGACGCGCGATTTATCGTCATGGAAGTGGACACTTCCGTGATGATAATTTTGGTAATGTCATGGAACACTTCTACGACAGCACATGTATGACTATCTTAATTCTGTCATAAATTTGTCATGAATGTACATGCATGACAAAAAACGACCTACTGTGACAAACACGTATTATCACGGAAGTGTATTTTTTTATAATGTTCTACGAAAATGGGGCGGTCAAAATATCATTCTCATCAGCAGCAAGTTGAGGAATATGCTCAATCCTAGACTCATCCAGGGATACACAGTTATCCTCCGGAGGCCCAAACAATTGCTTGTAGTATTCAGTTATGTAAAGTTTTAGGTTTTCCTGTCCTAAAATCGTCCCTTCGTCTTGTTCAAGCTGAAAGATTCTCTTTTTTCTATGCTTGCCATTAGCAATCATGTGAAAGAATTGAGTGTTCGCGTCCCCCTGGACGACTTTGCGAACCTTAGCCCGCAATGCCCACTTCAATTCCTCCTCTCGGAGAAGCTCTTTCAATCTCATCTCTGCCTCAAGTTTTGCATGAAACTCCATGGCTTGAAGAATTGTGGACTCGGCTTTTAGATCTAGGGACTGAATAAGTGTAAGGAGTCTTTCCTTTTCAACCTTATAAATCCCACTAAGATGCTTAGCCCACCCACGCAAGAAACTCCTCAAGTGCCTTATTTTATTCTGCCAGCGCCCAACCACAGTCCTACCTCCTGCATCCTTAGCACATTTCCTGGCTATCAGATTCAAGAAGCCTTCTCGTTCAAACCATGCCATTTCAAACGAAAAGGAGTTTTTGTTCCCCATGCGAGTGGCCTCACCAGAGTCCACCACAAGAGGCGTGTGGTCAGAAATACCGCGCGAAAGCGCCTGGACCGTAACCAACGGAAATTTCTGTTCCCATTCGACGCTCGCAAGGACTCGATCTAACTTCTCAAACGTCAGATTTGGCAAAGTATTGGCCCAGGTATACTTTCTACCTGAAAGCTCTATCTCTCGCAGATCCAAGCTTTCAATGATGGTATTAAACATGAACGACCACCTGCCGTCGAAGTTATCATTATTCTTTTCCTCTCTTCTTCTAATAATGTTGAAATCACCCCCAACCAGGATTGGTAGCCGCTCGGAACCGCAATTTCGAATAAGATCTGCCAAGAAATCTGGTTTGAGTTCGAGCTGTGCGGCACCATAAAAAAAGTAAGTTTTACTCTACTAAATTTAAGGGATCGTCTAGAAGGGATGAAAACTTAGTCAAGTAAATTTACTCCACTAAGGTTTACTCTCCCCGTTTTACTCTATTTTAGGCGATCGGTTAGAAATGCCCTAAGCTTTGCAGGCAAAAGCTGGTCGCACATCCTTTTTATCTACCTATTCCGTTCCTAAATATTCATCTTTTTAGAGATTTCAACAAGTGACTAGATACAGAGCAAAATGAGTGAATTTACACTCTAAAATATGTTTATATACATTCGTATGTGGTAGTCCATTTGAAATCTCTAAAAAGACAAATATTTAGAAACGGAGGAAGTAAAAAATTGCAAAAATAAGAAGCCTTTTTATATGAAAAGAAATAGATAAATTACAAAGCGGAGTCTAAATCAGGGCAGGGCTGATGCTTCTTTGCTCGTTCTTCTTCATAAAATGCAAGCACTCGTATACAGTAGTAATGTTATCAGTGACCATTCTTCCTGGCATAAAACTGGTATGCTCCTCGGAAATGATATTAGGGAGTGCAGGTGATGTGCAGTATGCGATGGACCAGCCCAATGTCTGTTCTTCCCACACCACAACTAGTCCATAAAATGTTAAAGCTTCCATAAAAGCTAGTAGATGATTTGTTGTTCCCAACCCTGCTTCACCTTAATTATTTTGAACAAAAAGATCACAATATTTTTTTGGTGAAAGTTCCATCTTGGTTCTTGTTGGATTACTGGATGAGCAGGATTGTTTCAATTTGGTGAAAGCTCGCTCGGGCCATCTCACCCATCACTCCTTTGGTTGATCGATTGACACTTGACTTGTCTAAAATGTTCACCAAATTGAAAAGTGTACATGATTTTGGAAAAAGGTTCATAGAAATTGAAAAGTTGTTCACATTTTTTTAAAAGTTTGCAAATTTCAGAAAAGTTTACGAATTTGGAAGAAGTGTAAATAAAAAAAACGAATTTGGAAAAACAGAAGAAAAAACGCTCAGAAGTTTTGGAAGCTTCCTAAAACCGGTAAGAAAAGCAAAGCGTAGATGGACTAGCCGATCAAACAGCGACAACCCCTTCTGTGATGTATGGAGCAAGAGCTATATCTCGCTCATAGCGGACTAGCTTTTGTCTAACTGAAGGTTTCCAGTGCTTTTTACAGTAATGGCCGCCGTTTGCTCGCTACCTTTTGCTCATACTTTTTTTTCTTTTTTTTCATGCTTTCTTCGGTTTTTCGTTTTTCCTTTTTTATTCATCGTTTTATTTCTGTTTTTACTGGTTTTTATTTTATTTTATTTTCTTCATTTTATTCAGTTTTTCCTTTATTCCTTCCCCCCTTTTCACTAATTTTTTCTTTTCTATTCTGTTTTCTTTGGGTTTTTTATTGGTTTTCATGATTTTTCTTTGATTTCCTTCGGTTTCGTTTTATGTTTTGGGGTTTTTTTCGTTTCCTCATGGTTTTTTGTTTTTTTGGGTGTTCCTTTCTTCAGTTTGTTCGGGTTTCACCACTTTTCTTCGGCTTTTTTCTTCAACACATGTCTACATTTTCATGCCAATTTGTACATTTTACGTTTACATCAGGAACTTTATTTTGCGGGGTATCAGGAACTTTATTTTATACACGCTTACCATTTTAAAATACATGATTAACATTTTTAGACATTTAAGATGTTTACTTTTCTCATACACATTATATATTTCGATATATATATATATATATATATATATCAGTAACTTATTTTAATGCATGTTTAATTATATATATATATACACACACACATACATACATATGATTAATATTTTGTATACATTATTGAAAAAATTAAAATTTATGTTCAAAATTTTCAGTACATGTTCTACATTTTTTAAATATATCAAGAGCAATTTTTGTACAAATTTGAAATAGATGATTAATTTTTTTTTTAAAAAAAATTGTGTTTTAAGACTAATTTTTTCATACCCATTATACATTTCTGGTATATATTAGGAACATTTTTTATACAAGATTACATTTTAAAAATATATGATTAACATTTTTTTGATACACGATCAATTTTAAAAAAATTATACACATTCTACATTTTGGGTATACATTAGGAACATTTTTGGCATACATCAGGAACAGGAAGGATTGAGGGAAGGGAATGGAATTGAGAGACGACGATTGATGGAAGGAGGTCGAGAATAGGGCCAAAACGACTGAAAGAAGAAGAAAAATCAAAATAGGGTCGGTGGGAAAGAAATTGATGGGCGAGAGAGATCGTATTAGCGGGGAGGGACGAAATGAAACAACCTACAGACTCTATAATAGTGTAAAGAAATGATACCATATGGTCGTCCGGTCTTGGAATTTGGTGTCGTTTTCTATATCTATATCTATATCTATCTATCTATTTATATATCTGCACTATTCTTCTCATACTTTCCTCACAGGATTTTGGGGGAGACTTTCAAGATCATTCAAAGGATTTATCAAGATGATGCATATACCCAATAAGAGGCGATGTAAAAGGTGGGTTTTTAAGAATAGATTAGTTGCTTAAGCTAATTAGGATAAGTGCTTCGTTCTCAAGGCAATCATGTACTTCCTTGGCTCTCAAGGTAACTATGTAATTCCTTGACTCTCAAATAACTCTATGTTTATTTGGCTCCCAAGCAACATGTGAACTTCTGGGTGTAAAACACCCCATTTTATCACCAATAAAGACTAACGTATATTTCATTCATTCATCCTTCCCATTCATTACTTCTTTACTTCAAACACCTTTTTCCTCTGACCGCTTCGTGTCCTATTCATTTTCGTTGCACGGATTCAACCACTTGAATATGAACACAATCAGAACTTCGGTCCATTACACGAATCTAATTTGAAGCGGAGAAGAAGTTAATTTTACTCCCAAATGCTAGCGGATGTGCGTGAGTTCACCTCCCAAAATCCAGGGGACATATGCCCCCTCTTTCATAGTTAAGCAATAAAAATATGCTCACTACGTATGAACTCCATTACCGTCACTAATCATAACACCTGCTGTGTTAGCATACCCCATCAACACACATTACGGGATAAGCCAGAAAACATATCAACAATCCATTTTTTGGTTGGAACGATACATAGGCTTGCATACCTTATATTGTTGGTCGAACACTTGGCTTGTTTGAGCTCAGGTGGTGGTAGATGCTATCATCAGTCCTTTCTGGCAACTGAATCCACTTCTTGATTGCCGCTAGGATGGCAACGCTCATCCGGGAGAATATTGTCTGTGACCCCTTGTCCCTGACATACAAGCCAGATCCTAGGGTGAAGTTTGTTATGTAGAGTGCCATGAGCACGGATGACACGGTGAACCAAGTGTTCGGTCTGAAGATGTTCACCATGTCGATGGCCACAGTGGCAATAAAGAACGTTGTGCCTATACACGTGTGGTATGAAGGAAATATGCCCTAGAGGCAATAATAAAGTTGTTATTTCTATTTCCTTATATCATGATGAATGTTTATTATTCATGCTAGAATTTTATTAACCGAAAACTTAGTACATGTGTGAATACATAGACAAACAGAGTGTCCCTAACATGCCTCTACATGACTAGCTCATTAATCAAAGATGGTTAAGTTTCCTAACCATAGACATGTGTTGTCATTTGATGAATGAGATCACATCATTAGAGAATGATGTGATGGACAAGACCCATCCATTAGCTTAGCATAATGATCATTTAGTTTTATTTGCTATTGCTTTCTTCATGACTTATACATGTTCCTCTGACTGAGATTATGCAACTCCCGAATACCGGAGGAACACCTTGTGTGCTATCAAACATCACAACATAACTGGATGATTATAAATATGCTCTACAGGTGTCTCCAATGGTGTTTGTTGAGTTGGCATAGATCGAGATTAGGATTTGTCACTCCGTGTATCAGAGAGGTATCTCTGGGCCCTCTCGGTAATGCACATCACTATAAGCCTTGCAAGCAATGTGAATAATGAGTTAGTTACGGGATGATGCATTACGGAACGAGTAAAGAGACTTGCCGGTAACGAGATTGAACTAGGTATGATGATACCAATGATCGGATCTCGTGCAAGTAACATACCGATGACAAAGGGAATGATGTATGTTGTTATGCGATTTGACCAATAAAGATCTTCGTAGAATATGTAGGAGCCAATATGATCATCCAGGTTCTGCTATTGGTTATTGACCGGAGATGTGTCTCGGTCATGTCTACATAGTTCTCGAACCCGCAGGGTCCGCACGCTTAACATTCGATGACGATTTGTATTATGAGTTATGTGATTTGATGACCGAAGTTTGCTCGAAGTCCCGGATGAGATCACGGACATGACGAGGAGTCTTGAAATGGTCGAGAGGTAAAGATTCATATATTGGAAGGTTGCATTTGGACATCGGAATGGTTCTGGGTAGCTCGGGTATTTTTTTGGAGTACCGAGAGGTTACCGGAACCCCCCGGGGGAAGTTAATGGGCCTTAGTGGGCTTTAGTGAAGAGAGGGAAGAAGGGCCACAAGGTGGCGCGCGCCTCCCCCCTGCCCAAACCGAATTGGACAAGGGGTGGGGGCGCGGCTCCCTCCTTCCTTCTCCTTCTCCCCTCCTTCCTTTCCCTCCGGTGGAAGAAAGAAAAAGGGGGGGCGAATCCTACTTGGACTAGGAGTCCAAGTAGGACTCCCCCCCCCTGGTGCGCCCCTCCTGGCCAGCCTACTCTCTCCCTCCCTCCTTTATATACGTGGCCAGGGGGCACCCCAATTGCACAACAGACAATCTCTTAGCCGCGTGCGGTGCCCTCCTCCACAGTTCAACACCTCGGTCATATCGTTGTAGTGCTTAGGTGAAGCCCTGCGCCGGTAACTTCATCATCACCGTCGCCATGCCGTTGTGCTGACGGAACTCTCTCTCGTCCTCAACTAGATCAAGATCTCGAGGGACATCATCATGCTGAACGTGTGCTGAACACGGAGGTGCCGTACGTTCGGTACTTGGATCGGTTGGATCGTGAAGACGTTCGACTACATCAACCGCGTTACTAAACACTTCCGCTTTTGGTCTATGAGGGTATATGGACACACTCTCCCCTCTCGTTTCTATGCATCTCCTAGATAGATCTTGTGTGATCGTAGGATTTTTTTTGAAATACTGCGTTCCCCAATAGTGGTATCAGAGCCAGGTCTATGCGTAGATGTTATATGCATGAGTAGAACACAAAGAGTTGTGGGCGATAATAGTCATACTGCTTGCCACCAACGTCTTACTTTGATTCGGCGGTATTGTTGCATGAAGCGGCCCGGACCGACGTTACATGACCGCATTCATGAGACTGGTTCTACCGACATGCTTCGCACATAGGTGGCTGGCGGGTGTCTATTTCTCCAACTTTAGTTGAATCGAGTTTGACTACGGCCGGTCCTTGTTGAAGGTTAAAACAACACACTTGATAGAAAATCGTTGTGGTTTTGATGCGTAGGTAACAACGGTTCTTGCTAGAAGCCCGTAGCAGCCACGTAAAACTTGCAACAACAAGGTAGAGAACGTCTAACTTGTTTTTGCAGGGCATGTTGTGATGTGATATGGTCAAGACGTGATGAGATAAAAATTATTCTATGAGATGATCATGTTTTGTAGAAGTTATCCGCAACTGGCAGGAGCCTTATGGTTGTCGCTTTATTGTATGAAATGCAATCGCCATGTAATTGCTTTACTTTATCACTAAGCGGTAGCGATAGTCGTAGAAGCAATAGTTGGCGAGACGACAACGATACTATGATGGAGATCAAGGTATCAAGCCAGTGACGATGGAGATCATGACGGTGCTTTGGAGATGGAGATCAAAGGCACAAGATGATGATGGCCATATCATGTCACATATTTTTTGATTGCATGTGATGTTTATCCTTTATGCATCTTATTTTGCTTAGTACGGCGGTAGCATTATAAGATGGTCCCTCAGTAAATTTCAAGGTATAAGTGTTCTCCCTGAGTATGCACCGTTGCTACAGTTTGTCATGCCGAGACACCACGTGATGACCGGGTGTGATAAGCTCTACGTTCACATACAATGGGTGCAAGCCAGTTTTGCACGTGCAGAATACTCGAGTTAAACTTGACGAGCCTAGCATATGCAGATATGGCCTCGGAACACTGAGACCAAAAGGTCGAACGTGAATCATATAGTAGATATGATCAACATAGTGATGTTCACCATTGAAAACTACTCCATCTCACGTGATGATCGGACATGGTTTAGTTGATATGCATGACGTGATCATTTAGATGACTAGAGGGATGTCTATCTAAGTGGGAGTTCTTAAGTAATATGATTAATTGAACTTTAATTTATCATGAACTTAGTGCCTGATAGTATTTGCATGTCTATGTTGTTGGGGAACGTAGTAATTTCAAAAAAAATCCTACGCACACGCAAGATCATGGTGACGCATAGCAACGAGAGGGAGAGTGTCCTCCACGTACCCTCGTTGACTGTTAAGCAGAAACGTTATAACAACGCGGTTGATGTAGTCGTACGTATTCACGATCGACCGATCCTCAGCACCGAACGTACGGCACCTCCGCGTTCAGCACACGTTCATCTCGATGACGTCCCGCGAACTCACGATCCAGTAGAGCTCGAGGGAGAGTTTCGTCAGCACGACAGCGTGGTGACGATGTTGATGAAGCTACCATTGAAGGGCTTCGCCTAAGCACTGCTGTGATATAACCGAGGAGGATTATGGTGGAAGGGGGCACCGCACACGGCTAAAAGATCAATAGATCAATTGTTGTGTCTTTCGGGTGCCCCTGCCCCCGTATATAAAGGGGGGAGGAGGAGAGGACCGGCCAAGGGAGAGGCGCGCCCAAGGGGGGGGCAATCCTACTCCAAGTAGTTTGCCCCCACCCTTTCCTATTCCAAGAAGGAGAGGGGGGAAGGAGGAGGTGGAGAGAAGGAAGGAGAGGGGGGCCGCCGCCCCTTCCCCTTGTATAATTCAGACTGGGGCAAGGGGGGCAGCGCGCCACCTCCTGGCTTCCCTCTCTCTTCTCCACTAAGGCCCAATAGCTTCCGGTAACCCCGGTACTCCGGTATATGTCCGAAACCTCTCGGAACCCTTCCAGTGTCCGAATATAGTCATCCAATATATTGATCTTAACGTCTTGACCATTTCGAGACTCCTCGTCATGTCCATGATCATATCCGGGACTCCGAACTACCTTCGGTACATCAAAACACAAAAACTCATAATACCGATCGTCACAGAACTTTAAGCATGCGGACCCTACGGGTTCGAGAACTATGCAGATATGACCGAGACACGTCTCCGGTCAATAACCAATAGCGGAACCTGGATTCTCATGTTGGTTCCTACATATTCTACGAAGATCTTTATCGGTCAAACCGCATAACAATATACGTTGTTCCCTTTGTCATCGGTATGTTACTTTCCCGAGATTTGATCATCGGTATCTCAATACCTAGGTCAATCTCGTTACCGGCAAGTCTCTTTACTCGTTCCGTAATGTATCATCCCACAACTAACTCATTAGTCACATTGCTTGCAAGGCTTATAGTGATGTGCATTACCGAGAGGGCCCAGAGATACCTCTCCGACAATCGGAGTGACAAATCCTATTCTTGATCTATGCCAACTCCACGAACACCACCGGACACACCTGTAGAGCACCTTTATAATCACCCAGTTACGTTGTGACGTTTGGTAGCACACAAAGTGTTCCTCCGGTATTCGGGAGTTGCATAATCTCATAGTCATAGGAACATGTATAAGTCATGAAGAAAGCAGTAAACTTAAACGATCAAGTGCTAAGCTAATGAAATGGGTCAAGTCAATCACATCATTCTCCCAATGATGTGATCCCGTTGATCAAATGACAAATCATGTCTATGGCTAGGAAACTCAACCATCTTTGATCAACAAGCTAGTCAAGTAGTGTTAACACACGAACACGTCACGTGTACCCTCGACGCCGGGGGTGATGCACCGCAACTCACGTCGAAGGAGACCCGACCGATAGCGCGATACGCAGGACAGTCGGCGGGCGCTTTTGTGGACCCAAAACCCCGCACACCCGGGACGGACCCCGTCAGGGAGCGCGGCGGCTATGGGCTGCCCTAGGTCGATTCGCTCACCCCTAGAGCCTCGGGATTCGTAGCTCTCAAACTTGAGGAACATCAAAGAATGAGAGAGAAAATGATGGAGAGATAAAACGTAAACTGAAAAGGTTGTATATTGATTTGTTCGATTGTGTGTTGTTTAATCGTCCATCACCCCCAATATATATAAGAGGCATCCGGACATCCTGTAAAATTAAATGATTCATCTAGGCTTTCCTTACAAGAAATTACATCAATTCATGTCCTAGAGTCCTAGTTCTATTCCAACTCGGATTAAGTCTGAATCTCGCCCAACTTCTGTCTCCCTCCTTGCGTGGGCCGTCGAGCTTGTATATGATCTCTGATCAAGACGGCTAAATATCAAACTTGTGCGCCTCGACGAGACGAACAATTCTCAAGTTGATCACTTTTTCAAATAAGGCCATCTTGAATACTTTTTGAGGTCATCTTTACCTTCCAGTCGGACTCGATCTTGGAGCAGACTGGATTATCCGAGTCTCATAGTGAATTCGCAGGTTATATACTATTTCTGATGATGATGACTCAAAAACCAAAGTTTATCTTTTTGATGATACGCACAACTTCCGTACTGAACACTTCTCCACCTGAGGTCTTCTTGATAAACTTTTGGGCACATGTTCAGTTTCACTCGGATTCGAGCTCATCCACTCGGATATTAGTCTTTCACTCGGATAGTTGGACTGGACTTTTTCACTCGGATGACACTCTTTCACTCGGATGACTATATTTTCACTCGGAAGACAATCTTTTACTTGGATGACTCTATATTCACTCGGAAGACAATCTTTCACTCGGATGACTATATATTCACTCGGAAGGCAATATCTTACTCGATCGGCAAGTTTTCATTCTGATGGTAATCTTTTCACTCGGAATATTTTCACCTGGAGTACAATTTCACTCGGATGACTATATTTTCACTCGGATGATAATAAGTTCACTTGGACAACACACTTTCACTCGATCAGTAAGTTTCACTCGGATGGTAAGCTTTTCACTCGGATTTCCAGACTGAAAACATATCCTGATCTTGATTTGTCTCTCCAGGTCTCATACGACCTCGGATTGAGACGAGTTATATATGAAAATCGATCGGCTCGACGAGACGAAACTTTCTTGTGTTGAAGGTCTTTCGATTCAAGGCCCTCTTGAGGGCCCAATTGCTCGCGCGACCCATCAGACACGGTGTGTGGTACCTCGCGCCATATTTCCGTTTAAATTCAGTCTGCAGTATATTGCCTCTAACTTTTGCATACGAACTCGGATTGAGATGGCTTATATATCAAAGTCGATTGCCTCAACGAGACGAAGACAATTTATTTAGAGAGCTCCTTCATCCAAGGTTGTCTTGAATGCGTGATCGGCCGAAAACCACTCGGAACATTGAATTCTGGCACTCAGAGTACAATTTTGGCCCCTAAGATGGAGTCGGACGATGATAACCTAAACATCAAAATTGTTTCACTCGGCGATGTGAAACTTTTCATGCTAAAAACCCTTTCAATCGAAGCCATCTCATTTTCTTTTATGCCGTGCCAAAATCTGATGTCAACACATGCCCCCCCCCCTGTTTTTTGGCAAAGCTTGCACGCCGAAAAATAATATGCACGATGTTTGTTCTAAGGACGATGTCAACACTCCATCGGCCATTTATTTTCTTGGGGCGATAATTATGTATCGTCCATGTTTGTGCTAAGGGCTATAATCGTATATCTGCCGTTTATTTTTCTTAGGGCGATAATTATGTATGGGCCATGTTTGTGCTAAGGGCGATAATCGTATATCAGCCATTGCCTACTTAGGCTTCTTGCCACACACTCGGGTGGTATTTCTTCAAGTATTTTCCATTGAGAGCTCTAGGTAACACTATCCCTTGTATGGATTCCACCAAATATGAGTTTCCGGGAACTATTCTTGTAATCCTAAAAGGACCTTTCCAACTCGGAGACCACTTCCCGAATTTCCTATCCCTTGAACCAATCGGTAGAATCACTTTCCAGACGAGATCACCAACTTGAAAATTCTTCAACTTGACTTTCTTATTATAAGCTCTTGCCACCCTCAACTGGTCTCTCTCTATGGCCTTCAAAGCAGCCAAACGTTTATCGGCAACCTCATCAATATTGTCCATCATCAAGTTATAGAAGTCTATTGCCGACAAATCATTTTGTTTGGCTATTCTCAAAGCATTCAAATTTACTTCCATTGGTAAAACATCCTCTTGACCATATACTAGCTCATATGGAGTCACCTTCGTAGCACCATGCCTTGAAATTCTATGTGCCCACAAAGCTTCAGACAACAACTCATGCCATCTCCTCGGATTATCCTCAATCTTCTTCTTGATGAGCTTGATTAAAATTTTATTGCTAGACTCAGCTTGTCCATTAGCCTGGGCATAATACAGAGAGGAATTGAGCAACTTTATATTATAAGATTCGGCAAACTCTCTGACTTGGTGTGACATAAAAGATGAACCTTGATTTGTAGTTAACATTTGAGGAATACCTAATCTATGAATAATGTGCTCGGTTATGAATTGAATTACCTCTGTATGTGTCATGTTCTTGAGAGGTACTGCTTCAGACCATTTAGTGAAATAATCAGTTGCCACCAATACAAACCGATGCCCTTTTGAGGAAGACGGATGGATTTGTCCAATGAAGTCTAAACCCCAACCTCTGAAAGGCCACGGCTTGATAATAGGATGTAACATAGCAGCAGGAGCCAATTGAATATCACCAAATTTTTGACAAGCTTCACACCCCTTATAATATCTGAAGCAATCATTAATCATAGTCGGCCAATAAAACCCAGCACGTCGCAATAACCATTTCATCTTGGGAGCCGACTGATGAGTGCCATAAATTCCTTCATGTACCTCTCCCATAGCAACTCTTGCCTAGTCCTCGTCCAAGCACATTAGAAGAACATCATCGACTATTTGGCGATAAAGACCGTCATCTCTCATTGTATACTTGAAAGCCATACGCCGAACAGACCTGTCCACCCTTTCACTCAGATTGCACAAGTAATCAACAATGGGCTTCCTCCAGTCGGTATTGTCACCTGCACTTGATTTTTTGTTAAGGGACGAATCACTGGGTTCTGGTTCGGCCCCTCCTATATTGGCAAGACAAGACATCGGTCTTTGAGAAATATGAAACATGGCATGATCAACATGATAACCGGATGCTTGCTGTGCCAACTCATTTGCTCTCTGATTGTCATGCCTAGATATATGAGCAATGCTAAAACAATCCAATGTAGAAATTATATCTAGACATTTATCAACATAAACATTAAGTGATTCGTCCAAACACTGAAAGACTTTGGATATTTGCTGCACTACTAGTAACGAATCACCGTAAGCCTCAATATGTGTAACACCTATAGCAAGTAACCTCTCTAGGCCGAATAACAATGCTTCATATTCTTCTTGATTGTTTGTGCAAAAATATTCTAAGTGGCACGAGGCTTAAAAAAGCACTATGAGGAGAAATATAAACAATACTAACACCTTGGCCATTGCTACAAACTGAACCATCAAAGTATAATCTCCATGGTACTAATGAAACAAGGTTCATATCAATATCATGCTTGTCATTAATCCGATGTTCAACAATGAAATTAGCAACAATTTGGCCTTTCATGGATTTTAGAGATTCATAAGCCAAATCATATTCAAACAAAGCATAAGCCCACTTGCCAATTCTACCACTAAGAATTGGCCTATGCAACATGTATTTAATGACATCGGTCTGACAAGCTACTACGCAAGCACTCGGCACTAAATAATGTCTCAATTTTGTGCAAGCATAATATAAGCATAGACATAATTTTTCAATAAATGTATACATTGTCTCGGCGTCCAATAAGCGCCTGCTCAAATATGTAATATCATGCTCTTTTCCTTTGGTTTCTTGAGTCAAAATAGCACCAATAACACCTTCCTCTGATGCAATATAAAGCTTAAAGGGCTCCCTATGTTTAGGTGCTTTCATCACTTGAGGAGTGCACAAATAATTCTTGATCATATCAAAGGCTTCTTGCTATTTTTCCCCCAAGTGAAAATAGCATCATTCTTTAACCGAAGGATAGGAGTAAATGCATCAACTTTCCCTGACAGATTAGCTATGAACCTTCTCAAATAATTGACCTTGCCAAGGAACTTTTGCATATCTCTCTTGCATGTTGGAGCCTCCACTTTCTATATGGCCTCTATCTTTTTGGGATCAATCTCTATGCCATCTTCATGAATAATGAAACCCAAAAACTTGCCAGCTGACACGCCGAATGCACACTTTAAAGGATTCATCTTCAGTCCATACTTTTTCATTCTTTCAAAAGCTAAACGCAAATCGGCCAAGTGAGATTCAAAAGCATCCGATTTGACAACAATATCATCAATATAAACTTCAAGTATGACACCGAGTAAATCATGAAAAAACAAATTCATAGCCCTTTGATATGTGGCGCCAGCATTTTTTCATCCGAATGTCATCACTGTCCATTCGAATAAACCAAGGAAACCAGGGTATCGAAAAGCTATCTTGTACATGTCCTCTTCGGCCATAAAAATTTGACTGTATCTGACATTACCATATAGAAAGCTAATAACCTTATGTCCAGAAGCATCATTAATAAGCATATCGGCTATTGGCATGGGATACTCATCTTTGGGTGTAGCCCTATTCAAATCTGTGAAGTCAATGCACACCCTCAACTTGCCAGATCCTTTCTTCTCCACTGGGACAATATTAGAAATCCACTTGGCATACCTGCAAGGTCGAATGAAATTAGCTTTAAGCAAACGACCGATCTCTTCCTTGATCCGGTCATATGTTTTTGGATTAAACTTTCTGGCTGATTGTTTGTAAGGTCTAAAACCGGCCTTTATAGGTAACCGATGCTCCACTAGCTCTCGGCTTAAACCTGGCATCTCATGATATTCCCATGCAAAGCAACAAACATTTTCTTTCAATAGCTCGTTTAACTTAGCTTTACAATCGACTCTCACATTTTTGTTTACAAACGTTGGCCGAGTGACTGAACCATCTCCAATATCTATCTCTTCTAATGGATCAGATGATGTAAAACCTTGTCCAAGTTTATCCATGTCATCTAACTCCTCTATAGACTCATACATATCGTCCTCGCTGGACCGATATTTTACAAGACGTTTCTGTAACCACTCGGAACTAGAATCCATTTAAACATATCATACCTTGGAGCCGATTGCATTCAGTCGGCTTTAAAGAGACGGGCACGAAACCATTATTGGTCGCACTGAGGAAATCGAACTATGTCAAGTCACGCCCCGTCAAGCAAGTAGCATTGGGGTGTTGCCAATCCACCGATGCATCGGCCAAAGCAACACAGGACGAGTTATCCGCATGAATGACTTCCACTTCATCATCAACCCATTGGATCAAAAACTGGTGCATAGTGGATGGCACAAACTGGTTTGCATGAACCCAATCACGGCCAAGTATGACATTATAGTTACCTTGCACCTCAGCGACAAAGAATGCAGTGGCCAAAGTTTTGCTTCCGACTGTAAGCTCCACATACATCACACCTTTGGCTTCAGTTTTATCTTTGCCTTCAAATCCATTGAGCACCATATTGGTCTTGATCAATTCTTCATCAGGCAAACCCAATTTCTTGAAGACCAAATAGGGCATAAGATTTACCACAGCACCACCATCAACAAGCATCCGAGTGAGCGGTGACCCATTGATATGACCTCTGAGATATAATGGTTTCAGATGTGTTACTGGTTCCTTTGGCTTCTCGAATATTGCATTTTTAGGGCCAAAATCCAGCTGAGCCACCTCCCCTTCCTCATCTACAGCACGGAACTCAATAGGTAAGTAATACACCATATTGATATCCATACCTTCATGAACCGATGTCGACTCATAATCTAACATATCATCCTCTTTCTCAAGTGCATCCACCGATTCTGAAATCTGTCCTAGTGAAGGAGAAGAAGTGTCGCAGACGATGTGATACCTGTTGCATCGTCCTCCTTTGGTGATGTAGGTATTGTTGTGATAGATGTAGAAGCTGTTGTATCTTGTATTTTTTTAGGCCTCCACACTTGTTTTGCTGGAACCATGGGTCGAGTGTCATTGAACAACTTATCCCTTTGCTTCTCGGCCTCCTGTTCTGCCATCTCTTGACTCCTTAACCTCTATAGTTTCCTCTTTTTGTGTCTTTTTTAGCCTTGGAGGACACCACTTTGGCTGAGTGTATTTAGGGTCTCTCATTTTTACTTGGTTGGTGCTTGTTTCATGGTCATTAGCCGAGTGCTTTGGCGCGATAGCAAGTATCGGCTCAGTCGGATTGTTATGCACAATCGGCTGCTGTATGGCGAATGTTTCGGTGCCCAAGATAAGCGAGTCGACATCCATTTTCTCCTCGCCTTTTCCTGACTCAACTACTGCAACACTTGGTGACTTAACACGCCATTCTTTTTGACTTCCCTGATGCATGAAATTTCCACTCGGGCACACCTTTTTACTCTGATGGAATCCACTCGGATGGATGTCACTCGGATGGAATCCACTCGGATGGAATTCACTCGCATGGAATCCACTTGGATGGAATTCAGTCGGATGGAATCTACTTGGCCACATTTTTTCACTTGGATAGCTTCCACCTGGGTGCATCTTTACACTCGGATAGTTTCCATCCGGTCGCATGTTTTGACCAGCCGACTAATAGTTACCGATGTTCAATCGGCCATTATATGTGTATTCAAGTCGGTCCCAAACAGTTTGCCTATGCTCTTCTAGAAATAGCGCCTTTGGTTCACTCAGTTTCATATACTGACTGAACATATCATCTGATGGTGACCTTGGTCGCTTCAAGTATGATGTCCGGTTAGAGCTGGAACCAGCCGACTGGTTGGCATACTTGTACATCAACATGTCAAAAGTTGGTTTGATTCATTTGCGCTGCACTTTAGCTTTGTTCGTCTTCCACTTGGCAACTTTAGGACCCTTGGGCTTAACAAATTTAACTCGAGTGTCCTGCTGCACCTGTGCTTGCCCTCCCCCCCGAGTGTAGGATTCTTGATGGTGATTTTGATCACTTCCTTGCCATCGGGTTGCTTATCAAGCACAACATGTCTCCCCAAGACCTTGTCGCCATCCTTGTCTTTCCTGGGCTCACCAACAATGACATTAGCTTTATTAGCAGATTCGGCTACCTCCGGCCGAATGAGCAACTTCTTCCCTTCTAGATCCATGGTGTTCATTGGAAAGGGCTGTTTATCAACTTGCATCTCAGAAAAGTTCAACCGTCCGTCATTAATGGCTGATTGTATCTGTCATCGAAAAACATTGCAATCGTTAGTAGCATGAGAAAAAGAATTATGATACTTGCAATAAGCACGCCATTTCAGCGCTTCAAACGGCGGTAAAGTATGAGATATTCTAATAATCTTAGCCTGCAGCAAAGCATCAAATATTCGATCACATTTAGCAATGTTAAAAGTAAACTTCATCTCTTCATCACGATTCTTATGAATCGGTTTCAGATCATTTCAAGTAAAGGGTTTGGCCTTAGATGGCCAAACAAATTCAGTAGCAAAAACATCACCCTCATCGTCCGAGTGATCACTATCATATTCCACCATATTCATCTTTGGACGATCGACTTTGTATCTATGTACTTCTTTGAGATCTTTGCTTCGGCTTTCCTGAGCCAAAGCCCTTTGTAAGACTTGGTTGATATTTAAGAACTCATAACCTTCTAGCTTTTCTCTAATGGGAGTTCTCAAACCACTCAGCACTAGATCTGCCAACTCTCTCTCGGTTAGCACCAAACTAAAACACCGGTTTTTTGTTTCTTTGAATCTCTTGACGTAATCGGAGACCGATTCATCATGCTTCTATTTAACCGATGTTAGATGTGACAACTTGAGTTCATTGTCGCCGCTATACAAGTGATCATGAAATTTCTACTCTAGCTGCGACCAAACTCGAATGGAACCATGTGGTAAAGAAGAAAACCATGAAAATGCGGTACCAGTTAATGATAAAGGAAATTAATGCACTTTCAACTCATTTAGTGAGCCTGCTTCACCTAATTGTGCGAAGTATTGACTAACATGCTCCCATGTGGTTTTTGTGCCCTCTCCATTGAACTTAACAAAATCTGGAATCTTATATCCCAGAGAGCACTGGATGGCATCAAAGTACTCAGGGTACGGCTTTGGTAAATCCGATTCCGAGGTAACTCAACTCCAAAATTTTCTCGAAGCACCTTAGCCATCTCCTCTCTAAGATTAGCTAGACCATCATCCATAGTGGACGATGAAGCTTGTGGCAGTGACATAGGAGGAGTAGGGTTACTAGATGTAGGTAGGAATTGTGGCATGTATGTCGACCCATAATTTGGTAGTGGTCGAGTGGTTGTTGCTGTAGGTAGGGTTTGGTTCGGCATTGCCACTGAACCTGGCATGCTCATAATAGGATTAATAGGTGCAGCCACAATCTGATTTGTTTGGGTAGGATAATAAGCCATTAGCACGGGAGGCACCGATGAAATAGGTAAAGCCAGATTAGGGTTTTGCACACTAGCAGCTACACCATCATTACCACTAGACGATTGAGATATATTCCTCCGAGCATTAGTATTTTCTATGGAAGTTTGATAGACTAGATTGTTACCATCAGCAATACAACTCTCAATCTTAGCCCACTGCTCAGGAGAAAAGGTAGTACTCACAGAGGGTTTAACCTGCTCGGCTTGAATATTAGGGAACTTGATTTCTTCAATCGAAGTGATGTTGCCTTGGCGATCCTTCTTGAACTTTGCAAGGAACTCCTGCAAATCCTTCTCTTCACGCGCCTTCTTGTACTCCTCATAGACTTGGCGATGATCGGCCTATATCTCATCAAGACTAGGCTTAATGATGTTATCGGCATCTACCTCAAATGGCTTGGGAAGATCAGACATGGTGGATGATGAAGATTGATCTTCAGTCCCCAGTGGGGGTAAAAAGTGTGTTGACACACGAACACATCACGTGTACCCTCGACACCGGGGGTGATCCACCGCAACTCACATCGAAGGAGACCCGACCGATAGTGCGATACGCAGGACAATCGGCGGGCGCTATTGTTGACCCGAAACCCCGCACACCCCGGAGGGACCCCGTCAGCGAGCGCGGAGGCTATGGGCTGCCCTAGGTCGATTCGCTCTCCGCTAGAGCCTTGGGATTCGATGCTCTCAAACTTGAAGAATAGCGAAGAACGAGAGAGAAAACGGTGGAGAGATAAAACGTAAACTGAAAAAGTTGTATATTGATTTGTTCGATTGTGTGTTGTTTAATCGGCCATCACCCCTAATATATATAAGAGGCGGATGAACTTCTCGTACAAGTAAAGGATTCATCTAGGCATTCCTTACAAGAAATTACATCAATTCACGTCCTAGAGTCCTAGTTCTATTTCAACTCGGATTCAGTCTGAATCTGGCCCAACTTCTGTCTCCCTCCTTGCGTGGGCCGTCGAGCTTGTATATGATCTCCGATCAAGACGGCCCAAATACCAAACTTGTGCGCCTCGACGAGACGAACAATTCTCACATTGATCACTTTTTCAAATAAGGCCATCTTGAATACTTTTCGAGGTCATCTTTACCTTCCAGTCGGACTCGGTCTTGGAGCAGACTGGATTATCCGAGTCTCATAGTTAATTCGTAGGTTATATACTATTTATGATGATGATGACTCAAAAACCAAAGTTTATCGTTTTGATGATACGCACAACTTCCATACTGAACACTTCTCCACCCGATGTCATCTTGATAAACTTTTGGGCATATGTTCAGTTTCACTCAGATTCGAGCTCATCCACTCGGATATTAGTCTTTCACTCGGATCGTTCGACTGGACTTTTTCACTTGGATGACAATCTTTCACTCGGATGACTATATTTTCACTCGGAAGACAATCTTTCACTCGGATGACTATATTTTCACTTGGAAGGCAATATCTTACTTGATCGGCAAGTTTCCATTCTGATGGTAATCTTTTCACTCGGAATATTTTCACCTGGAGAACAATTTCACTCGGATGACTATATTTTCACTCGAATGATAATAAGTTCACTCGGACGGCAAACTTTCACTCGATCAGTAAGTTTTCACTAGGATGGTAAGCTTTTCACTCGGATTTCCAGACTGAAAACATATCCTGATCTTGATTTGTCTCTCCAGGTCTCATACAACCTCAGATTGAGAAGAGTTATATATGAAAATCCATCGGCTCAACGAGACGAAACTTTCTCGTGTTGAAGGTCTTTCGATTCAAGGCCCTCTTGAGGGCCCAATTGCTCGCGCGACCCATCAGACACGGTGTCTGGTACCTCGCGCCATATTTCCGTTTAAATTCAGTCTGCAGTATATTGCCTCTAACTTTTGCATACGAACTTGGGTTGAGATGATTTATATATCAAAGTAAATTGCCTCGATGAGACGAAGACAATTTCTTTAGAGAGCTCCTTCATCCGAGGTTGTCTTGAATGCGTGATCGGATGAAAACCACTCGGAACATTGAATTCTTCCACTCGGAGTACAATTTCGGCCCCTAAGATGGAGTCAGACGATGATAACGTAAACATCAAAGTTGTTCCACTCGGCGATGTGAAACTTCTCATGTTGAAAACCCTTTCACTCTAAGCCATCTCAATTTCTTTTATGCCGT
The DNA here is from genome assembly GCF_003073215.2 of Triticum urartu. NCBI lineage: Eukaryota > Viridiplantae > Streptophyta > Magnoliopsida > Poales > Poaceae > Triticum > Triticum urartu. The sequence goes on along the minus strand of NC_053027.1, from coordinate 93,679,393 downwards.
GCCAAAATCTGATGTCAACAAGTAGAGGCATACTAGTGACACTATGTTTGTCTATGTATTCACACATGTATTATGTTTCCGGTTAATACAATTCTAACATGAATAATAAACATTTATCTTGATATGAGGAAATAAATAATAACTTTATTATTGCCTCTAGGGCATATTTCTTCAGTCTCCCACTTGCACTAGAGTCAATAATCTAGATTACACAGTAATGATTCTAACACCCATGGAGTCTTGGTGCTGATCATGTTTTGCTCGTGGAAGAGGCTTAGTCAATGGGTCTGCAACATTCAGATCCGTATGTATCTTGCAAATCTCAATGTCTCCTACCTGGACTTGATCCCGGATGGAATTAAAGCGTCTCTTGATGTGCTTGGTTCTCTTGTGAAATCTGGGTTCCTTTGCCAAGGCAATTGCACCAGTATTGTCACAAAAGATTTTTCATTGGACCCGATGCACTAGGTATGACACCTAGATCAGATATGAACTCCTTCATCCATACCCCTTCATTTGCTGCTTCCGAAGCAGCTATGTACTCTGCTTCACACGTAGATCCCGCCATGACGCTTTGTTTAGAACTGCACCAACTGACAGCTCCACCGTTCAATATAAACACTTATCCGGTTTGCGATTTAGAATCGTCCGGATCAGTGTCAAAGCTTGCGTCGACGTAACCATTTACAACGAGCTCTTTGTCACGTCCATAAACGAGAAACATATACTTAGTCCTCTTTAGGTACTTCAGGATGTTCTTGACCGCTGTCTTGTGATCCACTCCTGGATTACTTTGATACCTCCCTACTAAACTAATAGCAAGGCACACATCAGGTCTGGTACAAAACATTGCATACATGATAGAGCCTATGGCTGAAGCATAGGGAACACTTTTCATTTTCTCTTTATCTTCTACAGTGATCGGGCATTGAGTCTGACACAACTTCACACCTTGTAGCACAGGCAAGAACCCTTTCTTTGCTTGATCCATTTTGAACCTTTTCAAAATTTTGTCAAGGTATGTACTTTGTGAAAGTCCAATTAAGCGTCTTGATCTATCTCTATAGATCTTGATGCCCAATATGTAAGCAGCTTCACTGAGGTCTTTCATTGAAAAACTCTTATTCAAGTATCCTTTTATGCTATCCAGAAACTTATATCATTTCCAGTCAACAATATGTCGTCCACATATAATATTAGAAATTCTACAAGGCTCCCACTCACTTTCTTGTAAATACAGGCTTCTCCAAAAGTATGTATAAAACCACATGCTTTGATCACACTATCGAAACGTTTATTCCAACTCCAAGAGGCTTACACCAGTCCATAAATGGATCGCTGGAGCTTGCACACTTTGTTAGTACCCTTTGGATCGAAAAAACCTTCAGGTTGCATCACATACAACTCTTCTTCCAGAAATCCATTCAAGAATGCAGTCTTGACATCCATTTCCCAAATTTCAGAATCATAAAATGCGGCAATTGCTAACATGATTCGGACGGACTTAAGCATCGCTACGGGTGAGAAGGTCTCCTCGTAGTCAACTCCTTGAACTTGTCGAAAACATTTTGCAAAAAGTCGAGCTTTGTAGACAGTAACGTTACCGTCAGCGTCAGTCTTCTTCTTGAAGATCCATTTATTCTTGATGGCTTGCCGATCATCGGGCAAGTCAACCAAAGTCCACACTTTGTTCTCATACATGGATCCCATCTCCGATTTCATGGCTTCTAGCCATTTTGCGGAATCTGGGCTCATCATTGCTTCCTCATAGTTCATAGGCTCGTCGTGGTCAAGTAACATGACCTCCAAAACAGGATTACCATACCACTCTGGTGCGGATATTACTCTGGTTGACCTACGAGGTTCGGTAGTAACTTGATCTGAAGTTTCATGATCAACATCATTAGCTTCCTCACTAATTGGTGTAGGTGTCACAGAAACCGGTTTCTGTGATGAACTACTTTCCAATAAGGGAGCAGGTACAGTTACCTCATCAAGTTCTACTTTCCTCCCACTCACTTCTTTCGAGAGAAACTCCTCCTCTAGAAAGGATCCATTCTTAGCAACGAATATCTTGTCTTCGGATCTGTGATAGAAGGTGTACCCAACAGTTTCCTTTGGGTATCCTATGAAGACACATTTCTCCGATTTGGGTTCGAGCTTATCAGCTTGAAGCCTTTTCACATAAGCATCGCAGCCCCAAATTTTAAGAAACGACAACTTTGGTTTCTTGCCAAACCACAGTTCATCAGGCGTCGTCTCAACGGATTTTGATGGTGCCCTATTTAACGTGAATGCAGTTGTCTCTAAAGCATAACCCCAAAACGATAGCGGTAAATTAGTAAGAGACATATAGATCGCACCATATCTAGTAAAGTATGATTACGACGTTTGGACACACCATTACGCTGTGGTGTTCCGGGTGGCGTGAGTTGCGAAACTATTCCACATTGTTTCAAATGTAGACCAAACTCGTAACTCAAATATTCTCCTCCACGATCAGATCGTAGAAACTTTATTTTTTCTTGTTACGATAATTTTCCACTTCACTCTGAAATTCTTTGAACTTTTCAAATGTTTCAGACTTATGTTTCATTAAGAAGATATACCCATATCTGCTCAAATCATCTGTGAAGGTGAGAAAATAATGATACCCGCCGCGAGCCTCAATATTAATTGGACCACATACATTAGTATGTATGATTTCCAACAAATCCGTTGCTCGCTCCTTTGTTCCGGAGAACGACGTTTTAGTCATCTTGCCCATGAGGCATGGTTTGCAAGTACCAAGTGATTCATAATCAAGTGATTCCAGAAGTCCATCAGTATGGAGTTTCTTCATGCGCTTTACACCAATATGACCCAAACGGCAGTGCCACAAATAAGTTGCACTATCATTATCAACTCTACATCTTTTGGCTTCAACATTATGAATATGTGTATCACTACTATCGAGATTCAACACAAATAGACCACTCTTCAAGGGTGCATGACCATAAAAGATTACTCATATAAATAGAACAACCATTATTCTTAGATTTAAATGAATAACCGTCTCGCATCAAACAAGATCCAGATATAATGTTCATGCTTAACGCTGGCACCAAATAACAATTATTTAGGTCTAAAACTAATCCCGAAGGTAGATTTAGAGGTAGCGTGCTGACGGCGATCACATCGACTTTGGAACCATTTCCCACGCACATCGTCACCTCGTCCTTATCCGGTCTTCGCTTAATCCGTAGTCCCTGTTTTGAGTTGCAAATATTAGCAACAGAACCAGTATAAAATACCCAGGTGCTACTACGAGCTCTAGGAAGGTACACATCAATAACATGTATATCACATATACCTTTTTTCACCATGCCATCCTTCTTATCCGCCAAATACTTGGGGTAGTTCCACTTCCAGTGACCAGTCCCTTTGCAGTAGAAGCACTCAGCCTCAGGCTTAGGTCCAGACTTGGGTTTCTTCTCTTGAGAAACAACTTGTTTGCCGTTCTTCTTGAAGTTCCCTTTCTTCTTCCTTTACCCTTTTTCTTGAAACTGGTGGTCTTGTTGAACATCAACACTTGATGCTCCTTCTTGATTTCTACCTCTGCAGCCTTTAGCATTGCGAAGAGCTCGGGAATCGTCTTATCCATCCCTTTCATATTATAGTTCATCATGGAGCTCTTGTAGCTTGGTGGCAGTGATTGAAGATCTCTGTCAATGACACTATCAATCGGAAGATTAACTCCCAGCTGAGTCAAGTGGTTATGGTACCCAGACATTCCGAGTATATGTTCACTGACAGAACTATTCTCCTCCATCTTGCAGCTGTAGAACTTATTGGAGACCTCATATCTCTCAATCTGGGCATTTGCTTGAAATATTAACTTCAACTCCTGGAACATCTCATATGCTCCATGACGTTCAAAACGTCATTGAAGTCCTGGTTCTAAGCCGTAAAGTATGGCACACTAAACTATCGAGTAGTCATCCGCTTTGCTCTGCCAAACGTTCATAACATCTGGCGTTGCTCCTGTAGCGGGCTTGGCACCTAGCGGTACTTCCAGGACATAATTCTTCTGTGCAGCAATGAGGATAATCCTCAAGTTACAGACCCAGTCCTTGTAATTGCTACCATCATCTTTTAACTTTCCTTTCTCAAGGAACGCATTAAAATTCAACGGAACAACATCATGTGCCATCTATCTACAATAACATAGACAAGCAAAAATACTATCAGGTACTAAGTTCATGATAAATTTAAGTTCAATTAATCATATTACTTAAGAACTCCCACTTAGATAGACATTCCTCTAATCATCTAAGTGATCACGTGAGCCATACCAACTAAACCATAACCGATCATCACGTGAAATGGAGTAGTTTTCAATGGTGAACATCACTATGTTGATCATATCTACTATATGATTCACGCTCGACCTTTCGGTCTCAGTGTTCCGAGGCCATATCTGCATATGCTAGGCTCGTCAAGTTTAACCCGAGTATTATGCGTGTGTAAAATGTATTATACCCGTTGTAGATGAACATTGAGCTTATCACACCCGATCATCATGTGGTGTCTCGGCACGACGAACTTTGGCAATGGTGCATACTCAGGGAGAACACTTTTACCTTGAAATTTAGTGAGAGATCATCTTATAATGCTACCGTCAAACAAAGCAGAATAAGATGCATAAAGGATAAACATCACATGCAATCAATATAAGTGATATGATATGGCCATCATCATCTTGTGCCTTTGATCTCCATCTCCAAAGCACCGTCATGATCACCATCATCACCAGTGCGACACCTTGATCTCCATTGTAGCATCGTTATCATCTCGCCATCTATTGCTTCTACGACTATCGCTACCGCTTAGTGATAAAGTAAAGCAATTACAGGGCGATTGCATTGCATACAATAAAGCGACAACCATATGGCTCCTGCCAGTTGCCGATAACTCCGTTACAAAACATGATCATCTCATACAATAAATATAGCATCATGTCTTGACCATATCACATCACAACATGCCCTGCAAAAACAAGTTAGACGTCCTCTACTTTGTTGTTGCCAGTTTCACATGGCTGCTACGAGCTGAGCAAGAACCGTTCTTACCTACGCATCAAAACCACAAAGATAGTTCGTCAAGCTAGTGCTGTTTTAACCTTCTCAAGGACCGGGCGTAGCCACACTCGGTTCAGCTAAAGTTGGAGAAACCGACACCCGCCAGCCACCTGTGTGCAAAGCACATCGGTAGAACCAGTCTCGCGTAAGCGTATGCGTAATGTTGGTCCAGGCCGCTTCATCAAACAATACCGCCGAACCAAAGTATGACATGCTGGTAAGCAGTATGACTTGTATCGACCACAACTCACTTGTGTTCTACTCGTGCATATAACATCTACGCATAATCCTGGCCCGGATGCCACTGTTGGGGAACGTAGTAATTTCAAAAAAAATCCTACGCACACGCAAGATCATGGTGACGCATAGCAACGAGAGGGAGAGTGTCATCCACGTACCCTCGTTCACTGTTAAGCAGAAACGTTATAACAACGCGGTTGATGTAGTCGTACGTCTTCACGATCGACTGATCCTTAGCACCGAACGTACGGCACCTCCGCGTTTAGCACACGTTCAGCTCGGTGACGTCCCGTGAACTCATGATCCAGTAGAGCTCAAGGGAGAGTTTTGTCAGCACGACGGCGTGGTGACGATGTTGATGAAGCTACTGTCGCAGGGCTTTGCCTAAGCACCGCTACGATATAACCGAGGCAGATTATGGTCGAGGGGGGCACCGCACACGACTAAGAGATCAACAGATCAATTGTTGTGTCTTTGGGGTGCCCCCTGCCCCCGTATATAAAGGGGGGAGGAGGAGAGGGCCGGCCAAGGGAGAGGGCACCCAAGGGGGGGCAATCCTACTCCAAGTAGGTTTGCCCCTCCCTTTCCTATTCCAAGAAGAAGAAGGGGGGAGGAGGAGGTGGAGAGAAGGAAGGAGAGGGGGGCCGCCGCCCCTTCCCCTTGTCCAATTTGCACTGGGGCAAGGGGGGCCACGTGCTACCTCCTGGCTGCCCTCTCTATTCTCCACTAAGGCCCATAAGGCCCAATAGCTTCCGGGCGGGGGGGGGGGGCCCCGTAACCGGTACTCCGGTATATGTCCGAAACCTCCCGGAACCCTTCCAGTGTCCGAACATAGTCATCCAATATATCGATCTTTACGTCTCGACCATTTCGAGACTCCTCGTCATGTCCATGATCATATCCGGGACTCCGAACTACCTTCGGTACATCAAAACACAAAAACTCATAATACCGATCGTCACAGAACTTTAAGCGTGCGGACCCTACGGGTTCGAGAACTATGTAGACATGACCGAGACACATCTCCGGTCAATAACCAATAGCAGAACCTGGATGATCATATTGGTTCCTACATATTCTACGAAGATCTTTATCTGTCAAACCGCATAACAATATACGTTGTTCCCTTTGTCATCAGTATGTTACTTTCCCGAGATTTGATCGTCGGTATCTCAATACCTAGTTCAATCTCGTTACTGGCAAGTCTCTTTACTCGTTCCGTAATGTATCATCCCGCAACTAACTCATTAGTCATATTGCTTGCAAGGCTTATAGTGATGTGCATTACCGAGAGGGCCCAGAGATACCTCTCTGACAATCGGAGTGACAAATCATACTCTTGATCTATGCGAACTCCAAGAACACCATCGGAGACACATGTAGAGCACCTTTATAATCACCCAGTTACGTTGTGATGTTTGGTAGCACACAAAGTGTCCCTCCGGTATTCAGAAGTTGCATAATCTCATAGTCATAGGAACATGTATAAGTCATGAAGAAAGAAATAACAGTAAACTTAAACGATCAAGTGCTAAGCTAACAAAATGGGTTAAGTCAATCACATCATTCTCCTAATGATGTGATCCCCGTTGATCAAATGACAACTCATGTCTATGGCTAGGAAACTCAAGCATCTTTGATCAACGAGCTAGTCAAGTAGAGGCATACTAGTGACACTATGTTTGTCTATGTATTCACACATGTATTATGTTTCCGGTTAATACAATTCTAGCATGAATAATAAACATTTATCCGGATATAAGGAAATATATAATACTTTATTATTGCCTCTAGGACATATTTCCTTCATATGTTGTTGCAGAGCGAAGCTGATGACTACTCGATAGTTCAGTGTGCCATGCTTTACGGCTTAGAATCGGGACTTGAAATACCTTTTGAACATCATGGAGCATATGAGAAGTTCCAGGAGTTGAAGTTAATATTTCAAGCAAATGCCCAAGTTGAGAGATATGAAGTCTCCAACAAGTTCTATAGCTGCAAAATGGAGGAGAATAGTTCTATCAGTGAACACATACTCAGAATGTCTGGGTACCACAACCACTTGACTTAGCTGGGAGTTAATCTTCCTGATGATAGTGTCGTCGATAGAGTTCTTTAATCACTGCCACCAAGCTATAAAGGCTTCATGATGAACTATAATATGCAAGGGATGGAAAAGACAATTCCTAAGCTCTTCGCGATGCTAAAAGCTGTGGAGGTAGATGTTGGGGAACGTAGTATTTCAAAAAAAATCCTACGATCACGCAAGATCTATCTAGGAGATGCATAGCATCGAGAGGGGAGAGTGTGTATATGTACCCTCGTAGACCGAAAGCGGAAGTGTTTAGTAACGCGGTTAATGTAGTCGAACGTCTTCGCGGTCCAACCGATCAAGTACTGAACGCACGGCACCTCCGCGATCTGCACACATTCAGCTCGGTGATGTCCCTCATACTCTTGATCTAGCTGAGGCCGAGGGTGAGTTTCGTCAGCACGATGGTGTGTTGACGGTGATGATGAAGTTAACGACGCAGGGCTTCGCCTAAGCACTACGACAATATGACCGAGGTGGAAAATTGTGGAGGGGGGCACCGCACACGACTAAATATCAACTTGTGTGTCTATGGGGTGCCCCTCCCCTGTATATAAAGGAGGGGAGGAGGGGGCCGGCCGGCCACAAGGGGCGCGCCCAAGGTGGGAATCCTACTCCTAGTAGGAGTAGGTTCCCCCCTTTCCTAGTCCCACTAGGAGAAGAAGGAAGGAGAGGGAGAGGGAGAGGGAAAGAGGGACCGCGCCCCCTCCCCTTGTCCTATTTGGACTCCCCTTGGGGGGGGCGCCACCTCCTTACTGTCCGGTAACCCTCCAGCACTCCGGTTTTATCCGAAACTATCCGGAACACTTCCGGTGTCCGAATAACATGGTCCAATATATCAATCTTTATGTCTCGACCATTTCGAGACTCCTTGTCATGTCCGTGATCACATCCAGGACTCAAAACAACCTTCGGTACATCAAATCAGATAACTCACAATACATATCGTCATCGAACGTTAAGCGTGCGGACCCTACGGGTTCAAAAACTAGGTAGACATGACCGAGACACATTTCCGGTCAATAACCAATAGCAGAAACTGGATGCTCATATTGGTTCCTACATATTCTATGAAGATCTTTATCGGACAAACCGCATAACAACATACGTTGTTCCTTTGTCATTAGTATGTTACTTGCCCGAGATTCAATCGTCGGTATCATCATACATAGTTCAATCTCATTACCGGAAAGTCTCTTTACTCGTTCCGTAATGCATCATCCCGTGACTAACTCATTAGTCACATTGCTTGCAAGGCTCATAGTGATGTGCATTACCGAGAGGGCCCAGAGATACCTCTCCGAAACACGGAGTGACAAATCCGAATCTCGATCTATGCCAACTCAACAAACACCATCGGAGACACCTGTAGAGCATCTTTATAATCACCCAGTTATGTTGTGACGTTTGATAGCACATTAAGTGTTCCTCCGGTATTCGGGAGTTGCATAATCTCATAGTCATAGGAACATGTATAAGACATGAAGAAAGCAATAGCAAATAAAACTAAACGATCATAGTGCTAAGCTAACGGATGGGTCTTGTACGTCACATCATTCTCTAATGATGTGATCCCGTTCATCAAATGACAACACATGTATATGGCTGGAAACTTAACCATCTTTAATTAACGAGCTAGTCAAGTAGAGGCATACTAGGGACACTCTGTTTGTCTATGTATTCACACATGTACTAAGTTTCCAGTTAATAGAATTCTAGCATGAATAATAAACATTTATCATAATATAAGGAAATATAAATAACAACTTTATTATTGCCTCTAGGGCATATTTCCTCCAGTCTCCAACTTGCACTAGAGTCGATAATCTAGATTACGCAGTAATGATTCTAAACCCATGGAGTCTTGGTGCTGATCATGTTTTTCTCATGAGAGAGGCTTAGTCAACGGATCTGCAACATTCAGATCCGTATGTATTTTGCAAATCTCTATGTATCCCTCATTGACATGATCACGGATGGAATTGAAGCGTCTCGTGATGTGCTTTGTTCTCTTGTGAAATCTGGATTACTTTGCCAAGGCAATTGCTGCAATATTGTCACAAAATATTTTCATTGGACATGATGCACTAGGTATTACACCTAGATCGGATATGAACTCCTTCATCCAGACTCCTTCATTTGCAGCTTCCGAAGCAGCTATGTATTCCACTTCACACGTAGATCCCGCCACGATGCTCTGCTTAGAACTGCACCAACTGACAGCTCCACCATTTAATAAAAATATGTATCCGGTTTGTGACTTAGAGTCATCTGGATCAGTGTCAAAGCTTACATCGACGTAACCATTTAGGACGAGCTCTTTGTCACCTCCATAAACGAGAAACATATCCTTAGACCTTTTTAGGTATTTCAGGATGTTCTTGACCGTTGTCCAGTGATCCACTCCTGGATTACTTTGATACCTCCCTGCTAAAATAATAGCAAGGCACACATCAGGTCTGGTACACAACATTGCATACATGATAGAACCTATGGCTGAGGCATAGGTAATGGATTTCATTTTCTCTCTATCTTCTGCAATGGTTGGGCATTGAGTCTGACTCGACTTCACACCTTGTAACACAGGCAAGAACCCTTTCTTTGCTTGATCCATTTTGAACTTCTTCATAACTTTATCAAGGTATGTGCTTTGTGAAAGTCCAATTAAGCATCTTGATCTATCTCTATAGAGCTTGATGCCCAATATATAAGGAGCTTCACCGATGTCTTTCATTGAAAAATTCTTATTCAAGTATCCTTTTATGCTATTTAGAAATTCAGTATCATTTCCGATCAACAATATGTCATCCACATATAATATCAGAAATGCTACAGAGCTCCCACTCACTTTCTTGTAAATACATGCTTCTCCAAAAGTCTGCACAAAACCATATGCTTTGATCACACTATCAAAGCGTATATTCCAACTCCGAGATGCTTGCACCAGTCCATAAATGGATCGCTGGAGCTTGCACACTTTGTTAGCACCTTTTGGATCGACAAAACCTTCTGATTGCATCATATACAACTCTTCTTTGAGATATGCATTAAGGAATGTAGTTTTTACATCCATTTGCCAAATTTCATAATCATAAAATGCGGCAATTGCTAACATGATTTGGACGGACTTAAGAATCACTACGGGTGAGAAGGCCTCATCGTAGTCAACTCCTTGAACTTGTTGAAAACCTTTCACAACAAGTCAATCTTTGTAGACAGTAATATTACCATCAGCGTCAGTCTTATTCTTGAAGATTGCTACCTCTTGAGCACTGCGTTGGTTTTCCCCGAAGAGGAAGGGATGATGCAGCAAAGTAGCGTAAGTATTTCCCTCAGTTTTTGAGAACCAAGGTATCAATCCAGTAGGAGGCTATGCGCGAGTTCCTCGTACCTGCACAAAACAAATAAATCCTCGCAACCAACGCAAATAGGGGTTGTCAATCCCTATAAGGCCACTTACGAGAGTGAGATCTGATAGATATGATAAGATAATATTTTTGGTATTTTTATGATAAAGATGCAAAGTAAAATAAAGGCAAAGTAAATAGCAAAGGAAATAACTAAGTAATATGAGATTAATATGATAAAGATAGACCTGGGGGCCATAGGTTTCACTAGTGGCTTCTCTCAAGAGCATAAGTATTCTACGGTGGGTGAACAAATTACTGTTGAGCAATTGACAGAATTGAGCATAGTTATGAGAATATCTAGGTATGATCATGTATATAGGCATCACGCCCGAGACAAGTAGACCGACTCCTGCCTGCATCTACTACTATTACTCCACTCATCGACCGATGTCCCGCATGCATCTAGAGTATTAAGTTAAAAACAGAGTAACACCTTAAGCAAGATGACATAATGTAGAGGGATAGACTCATGTAATATGAAGAAAACCCCATCTTGTTATCCTCGATGGCAACAATACAATACATGCCTTGCTGCCCCTACTGTCACTGGGAAAGGACACCGCAAGATTGAACCCAAAGCTAAGCACTTCTCCCATTGCAAGAAAGATCAATCTAGTAGGCCAAACCAAACTGATAATTCGAAGAGACTTGCAAAGATAACCAATCATACATAAAAGAATTCAGAGAAGATTCAAATATTATTCATAGATAGACTTGATCATAAACCCACAATTCATCGGTCTTAACAAACACACCGCAAAAAGATGATTACATCGAGTAGTTCTCCACAAGAGAGGGGGAGAACATTGTATTGAGATCCGAAAAGAGAGAAGAAGCCATCTAGCTACTAACTATGGACCTGTAGGTCTGAGGTAAACTACTCACACTTCATCGGAGAGGCTATGGTGTTGATGTAGAAACCCTCCGTGATCGATGCCCCCTCCGGCGGAGCTCCGGAACAGTCCCCAAGATGGGATCTCGTGGATACAGAAAGTTGCGGCAGTGGAATTAGGTTTTTGGCTCCGTATCTGATCGTTTGGGGGTACGTAGGTATATATAGGAGGAAGGAGTACGTCGGTGGAGCAACAGGGGGCCCATGAGGGTGGAGGGCGCGCCTGGGGTAGGCAGGCGCGCCCCCTACCTCGTGGCCTCCTATTAGTTGGCTTGACGTAGGGTCCAAGTCTCCTGAGTTGTATTCGGTGAGAAAATCACATTCCCAAAGGTTTCATTCCGTTTGGACTCCGTTTGATATTCCTTTTCTTCGAAACCCTGAAACAGGCAAAAAACAAAAATTCTGGGTTGGGCCTCCGGTTAATAGGTTAGTCCCAAAAATAATATAAAAGTGGATAATAAAGGCCAATAATGTCCAAAACAGTAGATAATATAGCATGGAGCAATCAAAAATTATAGATATGTTGGAGACATATCAAGCATCCCCAAGCTTAATTCATGCTCGTCCTCGAGTAGGTAAATGATAAAAACAGAATTTTTGATGCGGAGTGCTACTTGGCATAATTTTAATGTAATTCTTCTTAATTGTGGTATGAATATTCAGATCTGAAAGATTCAAGACAAAAGTTCATATTGACATAAAAATGATAATACTTCAAGCATACTAACTAAGCAATTATGTCTTCTCAAAATAACATGGCCAAAGAAAGTTCATCCCTACAAAATCATTTGGTTTAGTCATGTTTTATTTTCGTCACACAAGAATGCTATCATCATGCACAACCCCGATGACAAGCCAAGCAATTGTTTCATACTTTAGTAATCCCAAACCTATAAACTTTCACGCAATATATGAGCATGAGCCATGGACACAGCACTATAGGTGGAATAGAATATAATGAGGGGGGTTATGTGGAGAAGACAAAAGAGGAGAAAGTCTCACATCAACGAGGCTAATCAATGGGCTATGGAGATGCCCGCCGATTGATGTTAATGCAAGGAGTAGGGATTGCCATGCAACGGATGCACTAGAGCTATAAATGTATGAAAGCCCAACAAAAGAAACTAGTGGGTGTGCATCCAACTTGCTTGCTCACGAAGACCTAGGGTACTTGAGGAGGCCCATTGTTGGAATATACAAGCCAAGTTCTATAATGAAAAATTCCCACTAGTATATGAAAGTGATAACATGAGAGACTCTCTACTATGAAGATCATGGTGCTACTTTGAAGCACAAGTGTGGCAAAGGATAGTAACATTGTCCCTTCTCTCTTTTTCTCTCATTTTTTTTCTTTGGGCCTTTTCTCTTTTTATGGCCTTTCTCTTTTTTTATTCCTCACTTGGGACAATGCTCTAGAAAATGATGATCATCACACTTCTATTTATTTACAACTCGATACTAGAACAAAGATGACTCTATATGAATGCCTCCAGCGGTGTACCGGGATATGCAATGAACCAAGAGTGACATGTATGAAAGAATTATGAACGGTGGCTTTGCCACAAATACCATGTCAACTACATGATCATGCTAAGCAATATGACAATGACGAATGTGTCATGATGAACGGAATGATGGAAAGTTGCATGGCAATATATCTCGGAATGGCTATGGAAATGCCATGATAGGTAGGTATGGTGGCTGTTTTGAGGAAGATATAAGGAGGTTTATGTGTGAAAGAGCGTATCATATCACGGGGTTTGGATGCACCGGCGAAGTTTGCGCCAACTCTCAATGTGAGAAAGGGAAATGCACGGTACCGAAGAGGCTAGCAAGGATGGAAGGGTGAGAGTGCGTATAATCCATGGACTCAACATTAGTCATAAAGAACTCACATACTTATTGCAAAAATCTACAAGTCATCAAAAACCTCGGTACTACGCGCATGCTCCTAGGGGGATAGTTTGGTAGGAAAAGACCATCGCTCGTCCCCGACTGCCACTCATAAGGAAGACAATCAAATAACACCTCATGTTTCAAATTTGTTGCATAACGTTTACCATACGTGCATGCTACGGGACTTGCAAACCTCAACTCAAGTATTTCTCAATTTCACAACTGCTCAAATAGCACGACTTTGATATTATTACCTCCATGTCTCAAAACAATCATCAAGCATCAAACTTCTCTTAGTATTCAACACACTCATAAGAAAGTTTTGTTATTAATCTTGCATACCAAGCATATTAGGATTTTAAGAAAATTACCATGCTATTAAGACTCTCAAAATAATCTAAGTGAAGCATGAGAGATCAATAGTTTCTATAAAACAAATCCACCACCGTGCTCTAAAAGATATAAGTGAAGCACTAGAGCAAAATTATATAACTCAAAAGATATAAGCGAAGCACATAGAGTATTCTAACAAATTCTAAATCATGTATGGTTCTCTCAAAAGGTGTGTACAGCAAGGATGATTGTGGTAAACTAATAATCAAAGACTCAAATCATACAATACGCTCCAAGTAAAACACATATCATGTGGTAAATAAAAATATAGCTCCAAGTAAAGTTACCAATAGAAGTAGACGAAAGAGGGGATGCCTTCCGGGGCATCCCCAAGCTTTGGCTTTTAGGTGTCCTTAGATTATCTTGGGGGTTCCATGGGAATCCCCAATCTTAGGCTCTTGCCACTCCTTGTTCCACAATCCATCAAATCTTTACCCAAAACTTGAAAACTTCACAACACAAAACTTAAAGTAGAAAATCTCGTGAGCTCCGTTAGCGAAAGAAAACAAAAGACCACTTCAAGGTACTATAATGAACTCATTCTTTATTTATACGGGTGTTATACCTACTGTATTCCAGCTTCTCTATGGTTTATAAACTAATTTACTAGCCATAGATTCATCAAAATAAGCAAACAACACACGCAAAATAGAATCTGTCAAAAACAGAACAGTCTGTAGTAATCTGTAGCTAGCGCAAGATCTGGAAGCCCAAAAATTCTAAAATAAATTTCTGGACGTGAGGAATTTATCTACTAATCCTATTCAAAAAGAATTAAATAAATAGCACTTTCCAAATAAAAATGACAACAGTTCTCGTGAGCGCTAAAGTTTCTGTTTTTTTACAGCAAGTTCAACAAGACTTTCCCCAAGTCTTCCCAACGGTTCTACTTGGCACAAACACTAATTAAACACAAAAACACAACCAAAACACAGGCTAAATACTTTATTTATTACTAAGAAGGAGCAAAAGGCAAGTAATAAAAATAAAATTGGGTTGCCTCCCAACAAGCGCTATCGTTTAACGCCCCTAGCTAGGCATAACAAGCAAGAATAGATCTAGGTATGGCCATCTTTGGTAGGTAATTCTTCAATGAGGCATTTACCGTCTTTAGGAGTTTCTTTATTTTTATTAATTATCAAACTTTTAGGCACAAGATCGAAAAATTCATTTGTAACAAATGGTTCCTTAATGATAGCAAAAAGATTGGGATGAATACTTATAGATTTAAGATCCCCATTTTCCTTACTAGATGATTCACCCTTATTTTTAGGAACATACATAAGCTTGGCAACTTTAGTAGAGGAACTTGGAGTACTCTTTATGGAAGAAAAAGCGGTTCCCAAATTGGTAATAATATTCTCAAGTTTATCGATCCTAACAGAATCGTGATTTATTTTCTCATTAACTATGGGTTCCTTTTCTATAATATCTTTCAAAGTAACTCCTACTTTAGATCCATATTGAGAGATTCGGCTGTGGATATTTTTATCCAAATTTTCAATTAGCTCTACGGTAGCAACCTTATTTTCAATAATTTCAAGCCTTTGCATTACATGCTCCAAAGTTAATATAGTTCCATTAACCAAAAGAGGGGGAGCCAAATAAATCTAACATAGCATTATAAGAATCAAAAGTATAGCTGCCCAAAAAATTCCCTCCGGTAATAGTATCAAGAACATAACGGTGCCAAGGAGTAATGCCTACATAAAATTGCGAAGGAGAATGGTAGTAGATTGCTTCCTAGTAGATTTATTTTGAGCATTGCAAATTCTATACCAAGCATCTTTTAGATTTTCACCCTCCCTTTGCTTAAAATTTAGAATTTCATTCTCGGGAGACAACGGAGAAGATAAGGGACTAGCCATAACAACAAGCAAGCAAACTAACACACAAGCAAAAAGCAAGCTGACAAAAAGAGGCGAATAGAGAAAGAGAGGGAGGATAGAGAGAGAGGGTGAATAAAACGGCAAGGGTGAATTGGGGGGAGAGGAAAACGAGAGGCAAATGGCAAATAACGTAATGCGGGAGATAAGGGTATGTGATGGGTACTTGGTATGTTGACTTTTGCGTAGACCTCCCCGACAACGGTGCCAGAAATCCTTCTTGCTACCTCTTTTAGCACTGCGTTGGTTTTCCCCGAAGAGGAAGGGATGATGCAGCAATGTAGCGTAAGTATTTCCCTTAGTTTTTGAGAACCAAGGTATCAATCCAGTATGAAGCTACGCGCGAGTCCCTCGTACCTGCACAAAACAAATAAATCCTCGCAACCAACGCAAATAGGGGTTGTCAATCCCTATAGGGCCACTTACGTGAGTGAGATCTGATAGATATGATAAGATAATATTTTTGGTATTTTTATGATAAAGATGCAAAGTAAAATAAAGGCAAAGTAAATAACTAAGTAGTAGGAGATTAATATGATAAAGATAGTCTCGGGGGCCATAGGTTTCACTAGTGGCTTCTCTCAAGAGCATAAGTATTCTATGGTGGGTGAACAAATTACTGTTGAGCAATTGACAGAATTGAGCATAGTTATGAGAATATCTAGGTATGATCATGTATATAGGCATCACGTCCGAGACAAGTAGACCGACTCCTGCCTGCATCTACTACTATTACTCTACTCATCGACCGCTATCCAGCATGCATCTAGAGTATTAAGTTAAAAACAGAGTAACACCTTAAGCAAGATGACATGATGTAGAGGGATAGAGTCATGCAATATGAAGAAAACCCCATCTTGTTATCCTCGATGGCAACAATACAATATGTGCCTTGCTGCCCTTACTGTCACCGGGAAAGGACACTACAAGATTGAACCCAAAGCTAAGCACTTCTCCCATTGCAAGAAAGATCAATCTAGTAGGCCAAACCAAACTAATAATTCAAAGAGACTTGCAAAGATAACCAATCATACATAAAAGAATTCAGAGAAGATTCAAATATTATTCATAGATAGACTTGATCATAAACCCATAATTCATCGGTCTCAACAAACACACTGCAAAAAGAAGATTACATTGAATAGATCTCCACAAGAGAGGGGGAGAACATTGTATTGAGATCCAAAAAGAGAGAAGAAGCCATCTAGCTACTAACTATGGACCTGTAGGTCTGAAGTAAACTACTCAAACTTCATCGGAGAGGCTATGGTGTTGATGTAGAAGCCCTCCGTGATCGATGCCCCCTTCGACGGAGCTCCGGAACAGGCCCCAAGATGGGATCTCGTGGATACAGAAAGTTACGGTGGTGGAATTAGGGTTTTGGCTCATGTTCTGATCGTTTGGGGGTACGTGGATATATATAGGAGGAAGAAGTACGTCGGTGGAGCAACAGGAGGCCCACGAGGGTGGAGGGCGCGCCCCCCTACCTCGTGGCCTCCTGTTAGTTGGCTTGACGTAGGGTCCAAGTCTCCTGAGTTGTATTCGGTGAGAAAATCACGTTCCCGAAGGTTTCATTCCGTTTGGACTCCGTTTGATATTCCTCTTCTTCGAAACCCTAAAACAGGCAAAAAACAGCAATTCTGGGCTGGGCCTTCGGTTGATAGGTTAGTCCCAAAAATAATATAAAAGTGGATAATAAAGCCCAATAATGTCCAAAACAGTAGATAATATAGCATGGAGCAATCAAAAATTATAGATACGTTGGAGACGTATCAGCATGGCACACTGAACTATCGAGTAGTCATCAGCTTTGCTCTGCCAGACATTCTTAACGTCATCAGTAGCATCTGCAGTAGGCCTAGCACCCAACGGTGCTTCCAGGATGTAATTATTCTGTGCAGCAAAGAGGATAATCCTCAAGTTACAGACCCAGTCTGTGTAGTTGCTACCATCATCTTTCAAATTAGCTTTCTCTAGGAACGCATTAAAATTCAATGGAACAGTAGAATGGGCCATTTATCTACAACAACATAGACATGCAAAATACTATCAGGTACTAAGTTCATGATAAATTAAAGTTCAATTAATCATATTACTTAAGAACTCCCACTTAGATAGACATCCCTCTAATCATCTAAGTGATCACGCGATCCATATCAACTAAACCATATCCGATCATCACGTGAGATGGAGTAGTTTTCAATGGTGAACATCACTATGTTGATCATATCTACTATATGATTCACGCTCGACCTTTCGGTCTCAGTGTTCTGAGGCCATATCTGCATATGCTAGGCTCGTCAAGTTTAACCCGAGTATTCTGCGTGTGCAAAACTGGCTTTTACCCATCATACGTGAACGTATAGCTTATCACACCCGATCATCACGTGGTGTCTCGGCACGAAGAACTGTAGCAACAGTGCATACTCAGGGAGAACACTTGTACCTTGAAATTTAGCGAGAGATCATCTTATAATGCTACCGCTGTACTAAGCAAAATAAGATGCATAAAGGATAAACATCACATGTAATCAATATAAGTGATATGATATGGCCATCATCATCTTGTGCCTTTGATCTCCATCTCCAAACCACCGTGATGATCACCAACGTCACCGGCTTGACACCTTGATCTCCATTGTAGCATCATTGCCGTCTCGCCAACTATTGCTTCTACGACTATCGCTACCGCTTAGTGATAAAGTAAAGCAATTACATGGCGATTGCATTTCATACAATAAAGCGACAACCATATGGCTCCTGCTAGTTGCCGATAACTTTGTTACAAAACATGATCATCTCATAAGACAATTTATATAATCACGTCTTGACCATATCTCATCACAACATGCCCTGCAAAAATAAGATAGACGTCCTCTACTTTGTTGTTGCAAGTTTTACGTGGCTCCTACGGGCTTAGCAAGAACCATTCTTACCTACGCATCAAAAACCACAATGAATTTTTGTCAAGTGTGCTATTTTAACCTTTAACAAGGACCGGTGGTAGTCACACTCGATTCAACTAAACCTGGAGAAACAAACACCCACTAGCCACCTGTGTGCGAAGCACGTCGGTAGAACCAGTCTCATGAACGCCGTCATGTAATGTTGGTCTGGGCCGCTTCATCCAACAATACCGCAGAATCAAAGTATGACATGCTAGTAAGCAGTATGACTATTATCGCCCACAACTCTTTGTGTTCTACTCGTGCATATAACATCTACGCATAGACCTGGCTCTGATGCCATTGTTGGGGAATGCAGTATTTCAAAACAATTCCTACGATCACGCTAGATCTATCTAGGAGATGCATAGAAACGAGAGGGGAGAGTGTGTCTAGGTACCCTCGTAGACCGAAAGCGGAAGCGTTTAGTAATGCAGTTGATGTAGTCGAATGTCTTCGCGATCCAACCGATCAAGTACCAAACGCACGGCATCTCCGCGATATGCACACATTCAGCTCGCTGACGTCCCTCGTACTCTTAATCCAGCTGAGGTCGAGGGTGAGTTCCGTTAGCACGACGGTGTGTTGATGGTGATGATGAAGTTACCGACGCACAGCTTCGCCTAAGCACTACGACAATATGACCGAGGTGCAAAACTGTGGAGGGGGGCACCTGATGTCTACTACACAACCTTCTTCTTGTAGACGTTGTTGGGCCTCCAAGTGCAGAGGTTTGTAGGACAGTAGCAAATTTCCCTCAAGTGGATGACCTAAGGTTTACCAATCCGTAGGAGGCATAGGATGAAGATGGTCTCTCTCAAGCAACCCTGCAACCAAATAACAAAGAGTCTCTTGTGTCCCCAACACACCCAATACAATGGTAAATTGTATAGGTGCACTAGTTCGGCGAAGAGATGGTGATACAAGTATAATATGGATAGTAGATAATGGTTTTTGTAATCTGAAAATATAAAAACAGCAAGGTAACTAATAATAAAAGTGAGCACAAACGGTATTGCAATGCGTTGAAACAAGGCCTAGGGTTCATACTTTCACTAGTGCAAGTCCTCTCAACAATAATAACATAATTGGATCATATAACTATCGCTCAACATGCAACAACGAGTCACTCCAAAGTCACTAATAGCGGAGAACAAACGAAGAGATTATGGTAGGGTACGAAACAACCTCAAAGTTATTCTTTCCAATCAATCCGTTGGGCTATTCCTATAAGTGTCACAAACAGCCCTAGAGTTCGTACTAGAATAACACCTTAAGACACAAATCAACCAATACCCTAATGCCACCAAGATACTCCAAAGTCACCTCAAGTATCCGTGGGTATGATTATACGATATGCGTCACACAATCTCAGATTCATCTATTCAAACCAACACAAAGGACCTCAAAGAGTGCCCCAAAGTTTCTACCGGAGAATCACGACGAAAACGTGTGCCAACCCTTATGCATAGGTTCATGGGCGGAACCCGCAAGTTGATCACCAAAACATACATCAAGTGAATCACGTGATATCCCATTGTCACCACAGATACACACGGCAAGACATACATCAAGTGTTCTCAAATCTTTAAAGACTCAATCCGATAAGATAACTTCAAAGGGGAAACTCAATCCATTACAAGAGCGTAGAGGGGGAGAAGAAACATAAGATCCAACTATAATAGCAAAGCCCACGATACATGAAGATCGTACCACCTAAAGAACACGAGAGAGAGAGAGAGAGATCAAACACATAGCTACTGGTACATACCCTCAGCCTCGAGGGAGAACTACTCCCTCCTCGCCATGGAGAGCACCGGGATGATGAAGATGGCCACCGCAGAAGGATTGCCCCCTCCGGCAGGGTGCCGAAACGGGTCTACATTGGCTTTCAGGGGCTACGGAGGTTTCTGGCGGATGTTTTTAGGGTATATGGAGATATATAGGCGGAAGAAGTACATCAGGGGAGCCGCGAGGGGCCCATGAGGGTGGAGGGCACGCCCAGGGGGGTGGGCGCGCCCCCCTACCTCGTGGCCTCCTCGAAGCTTCCCTTATGTGGACTCCAAGTCTTCTGGGCTTCTTCTGATCCAAAAATAAGTTCCGTGAAGTTTCAAGTCAATTGGACTCCGTTTGATTTTCCTTTTATGCGATACTCTAAAACAAGGAAAAACAGAAACTGGCACTTGGCTCTAGGTTAATAGGTTAGTCCCAAAAATCATATAAGATAGCATATAAATGCATATAAAACATCCAAGGTTGATAATATAATAGCATGGAACAATCAAAAATTATAGATACGTTGGAGACGTATCAGCATCCCCAAGCTTAATTCCTACTCGTCCTCGAGTAGGTAAATGATAAAAACAGAATTTTTGATGTGGAATGCTACCTAACATATTTCTCTAAGTAATTCTTCTTTATTGTGGCAAGAATATTCAGATCCATAAGACTCAAGACAAAAGTTTAATATTGACATAAAAAATAATAATACTTCAAGCATACTAACTAAGCAATCATGTCTTCTTAAAAAAACATGGCCAAAGAAAGCTATCCCTACAAAATCATATAGTCTGGCTATGCTCCATCTTCACCACAGAAAATATTTAAATCATGCACAACCCCGATGACAAGCCAAGCAATTTTTTCATACTTTTGATGTTCTCAAACTTTTTTCAATCTTCATGCAATATATGAGCATGAGCCATGGATACACCACTATAGGTGGAATAGAATGGTAGTTGTGGAGAAGACAAAAAGGAGAAGATAGTCTCACATCAACTAGGCGTATCAATGGGCTATTGAGATGCCCATCAATAGATATCAATGTGAGTGAGTAGGGATTGGCATGCAACGGATGCACTAGAGCTATAAATGTATGAAAGCTCAAAAAAAGAAACTAGTGGGTGTGCATCCAACTCGCTTGCTCATGAAGACCTAGGGAATTTTGAGGAAGCCCATCATTGGAACATACAAGCCAAGTTCTATAATGAAAGATTCCCACTAGTATATGAAAGTGACAACATAGGAGACTCTCTATCATGAAGATCATGGTGCTACTTTGAAGCACAAGTGTGGTAAAAGGATAGTAGCATTGTCCCTTCTCTCTTTTTCTCTCATTATATATATATATATATATTTGGGCCTTTTCTCCTTTTTTATGGCCTCTTTTCTCTCTTTTTTTTATTTGGGCTTCTTTGGCCTCTTTTATTTTATTTTCGTCCCGAGTCTCATCCCGACTTGTGGGGGAATCATAGTCTCCATCATCCTTTCCTCACTGGGACAATGCTCTAATAATGATGATCATCACACTTTTATTTACTTACAACTCAAAAATTACAACTCGATACTTAGAACAAGATGTGACTCTATATGAATGCCTCCGGCGGTGTACCAGGATAGCAATGATGCATGAGTGACATGTATGAAAGAATTATGAATGGTGGCTTTGCCACAAATACAATGTCAATTACATGATCATGCATAGCAATATGACAATGATGGAGCGTGTCATAATAAACGGAACGGTGGAAAGTTGCATGGCAATATATCTCGGAATGGCTATGGAAATGCCATAATAGGTAGATATGGTGGCTGTTTTGAGGAAGGTATATGGTGGGTGTATGATACCGGCGAAAGGTTCGCGGTATTAGAGATGCTAGCAATGGTGGAAGGAAGAAAAGTGTGTATGATCCATGGACTCAACATTAGTCATAAAGAACTCATATACTTATTGCAAAAATCTACAAGTTATCAAAGCAAAGTATTACGCGCATGCTCGTAGGGGGATATATTGGTAGGAAAAGACCATCGTTCGTCCCCGACCGCCACTCATAAGGAAGACAATCAATAAATAAATCATGCTCCGACTTCATCACATAACGGTTCACCATACGTGCATGCTACGGGAATCACAAACTTCAACACAAGTATTTCTCAAATTCACAACTACTCAACTAGCATGACTCTAGTATCACCATCTCCATATCTCAAAACAATTATCAAGTATCAAACTTCTCTTAGTATTCAATGCACTTTATATGAAAGTTTTTATTATATCCCACTTGGATGCCCATCATATTAGGACTAGTTTCATAACCAAAGCAAATTACCATGCTGTTTAGGACTCTCAAAATAATATAAGTGAAGCATGAGAGTTCATCTATTTCTATAAAATAAAACCACCACTATTCTCTAAAAAGATATAAGTGAAGCACTAGAGCAACGACAAACTACTCCGAAAGATATAAGTGAAGATCAATGAGTAGTCGAATAATTATGCAACTATATGAAGACTCTCTAACATTTAATAATTTCAGATCTTTGTATTTTATTCAAACATCAAGGAAAACAAAAGTAAATAAAATGACGCTCCAAGCAAAACACATATCATGTGGCGAATAAAAATATAGCTCCAAGTAAAGTTATCGATGAACGAAGACGAAAGAGGGGATGCCTTCCGGTGCATCCCAAAGCTTAGGCTCTTGGCTATCCTTGAATATTACCTTGGGTGCCTTGAGCATCCCCAAGCTTAGTCTCTTGCCACTCCTTATTCAATAGTCCATCGAATCCTTACCCAAAACTTGAAAACTTCACAACACAAAACTTAACAGAAAACTCGTAGGTTCCATTAGCGAAAGAAAACAAAAGACAACTTCAAGATACTGTAATGAACTCACTCTTTATTTATATTGGTGTTGTACCTACTGTATTCCAAATTCTATATGGTTTATAAACTATTTTACTAGCCATAGATTCATGAAAATAAGCAAACAACACACGAAAAACAGAATCTGTCAAAAACAGCACAGTCTGTAGTAATCTGAATCAGACGTATACTTCTAGAACTCATAAAATTCTCAAATAAATTGCTGGACCTGACGAATTTACCTATTAATCATCTTCAAAAATAATTAACTAAATATCACTCTTCAAATAAAAATTGCAGTAATTCTCGTGAGCGCTAAAGTTTCTGTTTTTTACAGCATGATCAACAAGACTTTCCCCAAGTCTTCCCAAAGGTTCTACTTGGCACAAACACTAATTAAAAGCATAAAACCACATATAAACAGAGGCTATATGAATTATTTATTACTAAACAGGAACGAAAATAAAGTTGGGTTGCCTCCCAACAAGCGCTATCGTTTAACGCCCCTAGCTAGGCATGATGATATCAATGATGCTCACATAAAAGTAAGAATTGTAACATAAAGAGAGCATCATGAAGAATATGACTAGCACATTTAAGTCTAACCCACTTCCTATGCATAGGGATTTTTTGAGCAAACAACTTATGGGAACAATAATCAACTAGCATAGGAAGGCAAAACAAGCATATCTTTGAAACTTTAAGCACATAGAGATGAAACTTGATATTATTGCAATTCCTACAAGCATATATTCCTCCCTCATAATAATTTTCAGTAGCATCATGAATGAATTCAACAATATAACCAGCACCTAAAGCATTCTTTTCATGATCTACAAGCATAGAATTTTTATTACTCTCCACATAAGCAAATTTCTTCTCATGAATAATAGTGGGAGCAAACTTAACAAAATAACTATCATGTGATTGAAAATTAAGATCAAGATGACAAGTTTCATGGTTATCATTATTCTTTAAAGCATACATGTCATCACAATAATAATCATAGATAGGAGGCAAGCTTTCATCATAGTAAATTTGCTCATCAAAGCTTGGGGAACAAAAAATATCATCTTCATCAAACATAGCTTCCCCAAGCTTGTGGCTTTGCATATCATTAGCATCATAGATATTCAAGGAATTCATACTAACAACATTGCAGTCATGCTCATCATTCAAATATTTAGTGCCAAACATTTTAATGCATTCTTCTTCTAACACTTTGGCACAATTATCGGAATCCTTATTCTCATGATAGATATTAAAAAGATAAAGCGTATGAGGCAAACTTAATTCCATTTTTTGTAATTTTCTTTTATAAACTAAACTAGTGATAAAACAAGAAACTAAAAGACTGGATTGCAAGATCTAAAGATATACCTTCAAGCGCTAACCTCCCCGGCAACGGCGCCAGAAAAGAGCTTGATGTCTACTACACAACCTTCTTCTTGTAGACGTTGTTGGGCCACCAAGTGCAGAGGTTTGTAAGACAGTAGCAAATTTCCCTCAAGTGGATGACCTAAGGTTTATCAATCCGTAGGAGGCGTAGGATGAAGATGGTCTCTCTCAAGCAACCCTGCAACCAAATAACAAAGAGTTTCTTGTGTCCCCAACACACCCAATAAAATGGTATGTATAGGTGCACTAGTTCGGCGAAGAGATGGTGATACAAGTGTAATATGGATAGTAGATAATGGTTTTTGTAATCTGAAAATATAAAAACAGCAACGTAACTAATGATAAAAGTGAGCACAAACTGTATTGCAATGCGTTGAAAGAAGGCCTAGGGTTCATACTTTCACTAGTGCAAGTCCTCTCAACAATAATAACATAATTGGATCATATAACTATCCCTCAACATGCAACAAAGAGTCACTCCAAAGTCACTAATAGCGGAGAACAAATGAAGAGATTATGGTAGGGTACGAAACCACCTCAAAGTTATTCTTTCCAATCAATCCGTTGGGCTATTCCTATAAGTGTCACAAACAGCCCTAGAGTTCGTACTAGAATAACACCTTAAGACACAAATCAACCAAAACCCTAATGTCACCTAGATACTCCAAAGTCACCTCAAGTATCCATGGGTATGATTATACGATATGCGTCACACAATCTCAGATTCATCTACTCAAACCAACACAAAGGACCTCAAAGAGTGCCCCAAAGTTTCTACCGGAGAATCACGACGAAAACGTGTGCCAACCCCTATGAATAGGTTCATGGACGGAACCCCCAAGTTGATCACCAAAACATACATCAAGTGAATCACGTGATATCCCATTGTCACCACAGATACGCACGACAAGACATACATCAAGTGTTCTCAAATCTTTAAAGACTCAATCCGATAATATAACTTCAAAGGGGAAACTCAATCCATTACAAGAGAGTAGAGGGGGAGAAGAAACATAAGATCCAACTATAATAGCAAAGCTCGCGATACATCAAGATCGTACCACCTCAAGAACACGAGAGAGAGAGAGGGAGAGAGAGAGAGAGATCAAACACATAGCTACTGGTACATACCCTCAGCCCCGAGGGAGAACTACTCCCTCCTCGTCATGGAGAGCACCGGGATGATGAAGATGGCCACCGGAGAAGGATTGCCCCCTCCGGCAGGGTGCCGAAACGGGTCTAGATTGGCTTTCGGGGGCTACGGAGGCTTCTGGCGGCGGAACTCCCGATCTATTGTGCTCTCGGATGTTTTTAGGGTATATGGAGATTTATAGGCGGAAGAAGTACGTCATGGGAGCCACAAGGGGCCCACGAGGGTGGAGGGCGCGCCCCCCTACCTCGTGGCCTCCTCGGAGCTTCCCTTACGTGGACTCCAAGTCTTCTGGGCTTCTTCTGATCCAAAAATAAGTTCCGTGAAGTTTCAGGTCAACTGGACTCCGTTTGATTTTCCTTTTATGCGGTACTCTAAAACAAGGAAAAAACAAAAACTAGCACTGAGCTCTAGGTTAATAGGTTAGTCCCAAAAATCATATAAAATAGCATATAAAACATCCAAGGTTGATAATATAATAGCATGGAACAATCAAAAATTGTAGGTACATTGGAGACGTATCAGCACCGCACACGGCTAAGGATCAATGTGTGTGTCTATGGGTTGCCCCCTCCCCCGTATATAAAGGAGGGGAGGAGGGGGGCGGCCGGCCACAAGGGGCGCACCCAAGGAGGGGAATCCTACTCCTAGTAGGAGTAGGTTCCCCCCTTTCCTAGTCCAACTAGGAGAAGAAAGAAGGAGAGGGAGGGGGGAAGAGGGGTCGCGCCCCCTCCCCTTGGGTGGCACCTCCTGGCTACGGCCCTCTCTCTCCCCTAAGGCCCACTAAGGCCCATAACTTCCTGGGGGGAGGGGTTCCGGTAACCCTCTGGCACTCCGATTTTATCCGAAACTATCCGGAACACTTCTGGTGTCCGAATAACATGGTACAATATATCAATCTTTATGTCTCGACCATTTAGAGACTCCTCGTCATGTCCGTGATCACATCCGGGACTCCTAACAACCTTTGGTACATCAAATCACATAACTCACAATACATATCGTCATCGAGCGTTAAGTGTGCGGACCCTATGGGTTCGAGAACTATGTAGACATGACCGAGACACATTTCCGGTCAATAACCAATAGCGGAACCTGGATGCTCATATTGGTTCCTACATATTCTACGAAGATCTTTATCGGTCAAACCACATAACAACATACGTTGTTCCCTTTGTCATCGGTAGTTACTTGCCCGAGATTCAATCGTCGGTATCATCATACCTAGTTCAATCTTGTTACTGGCAAGTCTCTTTACTCATTCCTTAATGCATCATCCCATGACTAACTCATTAGTCACATTGCTTGCAAGGCTCATAGTGATGTGCATTACCGAGAGGGCCCAGAGATACCTCTCTGAAACACGGAGTGACAAATCAACAAACACCATCGGAGACAACTGTAGAGCATCTTTATAATCAGCCAGTTACGTTTGTGACATTTGATAGCACACTAAGTGTTCCTACGGTATTCGGGAGTTGCATAATCTCATAGTCATAGGAACATGTATAAGTCATGAAGAAAGCAATATCAATAAACTAAACGATCACAGTGCTAAGCTAACAGATGGGTCTTGTCCGTCATATCATTCTCTAATGACGTAATCCCGTTCATCAAATGACAACACATGTCTATGGCTAGGAAACTTAACCATCTTTTATTAATGAGATAGTCAAGTAGAGGCATACTAGGGACACTCTGTTTGTCTATGTATTCACACATGTACTAAGTTTACAGTTAATACAATTCTAGCATGAATAATAAATATTTATCATGATATAAGGAAATATAAATAACAAATTTATTATTGCCTCTAGGGCATATTTCCTTTAGTAGAAATCAAGAAGGAGCATCAAGTGTTGATGGTTAACAAGACCACTAGTTTCAAGAAAAAGGGCAAAGGAAAGAAGGGGAACTTCAAGAAGAACAACAAGTCAGTTGTTGCTCAAGGGACGAAGCCCAAGTCTGGACCTAAGCCTGAGACTGAGTGCTTCTACTGCGAAGGGACTGGTCACTAGAAGCAGAACTACCCCAAGTATTTGGCGGATAAGATGGATGGTAAAGTGAAAGGTATATTTGATATACAAGTTATTGATATGTACCTTACTAATGCTCGTAGTAGTGCCTAGGTATTTGATACCGGCTTTGTTGCTCATATTTGCAACTCGAAACAGGGGCTATGGATTAAAAGAAGATTGGCTAAGGACGAGGTGACAAGGCGTGTGGGAAATGGTTCCAAAGTCGATGTGATCGCCATCGGCACGCTACCTCTACATCTACTGTCGGGATTAGTTTTCGACCTAAATAATTGTTATTTGGTGCCAGCGTTGAGCATAAACATTATATCTGGATCTTGTTTAATGCGATACAGTTATTTATTTAAATCAGAGAATAATGGTTGTTCTATTTATATGAGTAATATCTTTTATGGTCATGCACCCTTGATGAGTGGTCTATTTTTGTTGAATCTTGATTGTAGTGATACACATATTCATAATATTGAAGCCAAAATATGCAAGGTTAATAATGATAGTGCAACTTATTTGTGGCACTGTCGTTTAGGTCATATTGGTGTAAAGCGCATGAAGAAAATCCATGTTGATGGACTTTTGGAATCACTTGATGCTTGCGAACCATGCCTTACGGGCAAGATGACTAAAACTCCGTTCTCCGGAACAATGGAGCGAGCAACTGACTTATTGGAAATAATACATACTGATGTATGCGGTCCGATGAGTGTTGAGGCTCGCGGCGGGTATCATTATTTTCTGACCTTCACAGATGATTTGAGCAGATATGGGTATATCTACTTAGTGAAACATAAGTCTGAAACATTTGAAAAGTTCAAAGAATTTCAGAGTGAAGTGGAAAATCATAGTAACAAGTACATAAAGTTTCTATGACCTTATTGTGGAGGTGAATATTTGAGTTATGAGTTTGGTCTTCATTTGAAACAATGTGGAATAGTTTCGCAACTCACGTCACCTGGAACACCACAGCGTGATGGTGTATCTGAATGTCGTAACCGTACTTTATTAGATATGGTGCGATCTATGATGTCTCTTACTGATTTACCACTATCGTTTTGGGGTTATGCTTTAGAGATGGCTGCATTCATATTAAACAGGGTAGCATCTAAATCCATTGAGATGACACCACATGAACTGTGGTTTGGCAAGAAACCTATGCTGCCGTTTCTTAAAGTTTTGGGCTGCGATGCTTATGTGAAAAAGCTTCAACCTGATAAGCTCGAACCCAAATCGGAGAAACGTGTCTTCATAGGATACCCAAAGGAGATTGTTTGGTACACCTACTATCACAGATCCGAAGGCAATATATTCGTTGCTAAGAATGGATACTTTCTAGAGAAGGATTTTCTCTCGAAAGAAGTGAGTGGGAGGAAAGTAGAACTTGATGAGGTAATTGTACCTTCTCCCGAATTGGAAAGTAGTTCATCACAGAAATTAGTTCCAGTGATTCCTACACCAATTAGCAGTGAGTAAGCTAATGATGATGATCATGAAACTTCTGATCAAGCTACTACCGAACCTCATAAGTCAACCAGAGTACGATCCACACTAGTGGTACGGTAATCCTGTTCTGGAGGTCATGTTACTTGACCATGACGAACCTACGAAATATGAGGAAGCGATGATGAGCCCAAATTTCGTGAAATAGCTTGAGGCCATGAAATCTGAGATGGGATCCATGTATGAGAACAAAGTCTGGACTTTGGTTGACTTGCCCGATGATCCGCAAGCAATAGAGAATAAATGGATCTTCAAGAAGAAGACTGATGCTAGCGGTAATGTTACTGTCTACAAAGCTCAACTTGTTGCGAAAGGTTTTTGACAAGTTCAAGGAGTTGACTACGATGGGACCTTCTCACCCGTAGCGATGCTTAAGTCTGTCTGAATCATGTTAGAAATTACTGCATTTTATGATTATGAAATTTGGCAAATGGATGTCAAAACTGCATTCCTTAATGGATATCTTAAAGAAGAGTTGTATATGATGCAACCTGAAGGTTTTTTTGATCCAAAAGGTGCTAACAAAGTGTGCAAGCTCCAACAATCCATTTATGGATTGGTGCAAGCCTCTCGGAGTTGGAATATATGCTTTGATAGTGTGATCAAAGCATATGATTTTATACAGACTTTTGGATAAGTCTGTATTTACAAGAAAGTGAGTGGGAGCTCTGTAGCATTTCTGATATTATATGTGGATGACATATTGTTAATTGGAAATGATACATAATTTTTGGATAGCATAAAAGGATACTTGAATAAGAATTTTTCAATGAAAGACCTCGGTGAAGCTGCATATATATTGGGCATCAAGATCTATAGAGATAGATCAAGACGCTTAATTGGACTTCCACAAAGCACATACTTTGATAAAGTTTTGAATAAGTTCAAAATGGACCAGTCAAAGAAAGGGTTCTTGCATGTGTTACAAGGTGTGAAGTTGAGTCAGACTCAATGCCCGACCACTGCAGAAGATAGAGAGAAAATGAAAGTCATTCCCTATGCCACAGCCATAGGTTCTATCATGTATGCAATGCTATGTACCAGACCTGATGTGTGCCTTGCTATAAGTTTAGCTAGAAGGTACCAAAGTAATCCAGGAGTGGATCACTGGACAACGGTCAAGAACATCCTGAAATACATGAAAAGGACTAAGGATGTGTTTCTCGTTTGTAGAGGTGACAAAGAGCTCGTCGTAAATGGTTACGTCGATGCAAGATTTGACACTGATCCAGATGACTCTAAGTCACAAACCGGATACGTATTTATATTGAACGGTGGAGCTGTCAGTTGGTGCAGTTCCAAGCAGAGCGTCGTTGCGGGATCTACGTGTGAAGTGGCGTACATAGCTACTTCGGAAACAGAAAATGAAGGAGTCTGGATGAAGGAGTTCATATCCGATCTAGGTGTAATACCTAGTGCATCGGGTCCAATGAAAATCTTTTGTGACAATACTGGAGCAATTACCTTGGCGAAGGAATCCAGATTTCACAAGAGAACCAAACACATCAAGAGATGCTTAAATTCCATCCGCGATCAAGTCAAGGTGGGAGACATAGAGATTTGCTGATACACACGGATCTGAATGTTGCAGACCCGTTGACTAAGCCTCTCCCACGAGCAAAACATGATCAACACCAAGACTCCATGGGTGTTAGAATCATTACTATGTAATCTAGATTATTGACTCTAGTGCAAGTGGGAGACTGAACGAAATATGCCCTAGAGGCAATAATGAAGTTATTATTTATATTTTCTTATATCATGATAAATGTGTATTAATCATGCTAGAATTGTATTAACCGGAAAATTAGTACATGTGTGAATACATAGACAAACAGAGTGCCCCTAGTATGC
Source organism: Triticum urartu (assembly GCF_003073215.2). NCBI lineage: Eukaryota > Viridiplantae > Streptophyta > Magnoliopsida > Poales > Poaceae > Triticum > Triticum urartu. The sequence continues at coordinate 93,647,942 of NC_053027.1, read as the reverse complement.
CTCTACTTGACTAGCTCGTTAATCAAAAATGGTTAAGTTTCCTAACCATAGACATGTGTTGTAATTTGATGAACGGGATCACATCATTAGAGAATGATGTGATGGACAAGACCCATCCGTTAGCTTAGCATAATGATTGTTTAGTTTTATTTGCTATTGCTTTCTTCATGACTTATACATGTTCCTCTAACTATGAGATTATGCAACTCCCGAATACCGGAGGAACACGTTATGTGCTATCAAACGTCACAACGTAACTGGGTGATTATAAAGATGCTCTAGAGGTGTCTCCAATGGTGTTGTTGAGTTGGCATAGATCGAGATTAGGATTTGTCACTCCGTATATCATAGAGGTATATCTTGGCCCTCTCGATAATGCACAACACTACAAGCCTTGCAAGCAATGTGACTAATAAGTTAGTTACGGGATGATGCATTACGGAACGAGTAAAGAGACTTGTCGGCAATGAGATTGAACTAGGTATGATGATACCGACGATCGAGTCTCGGGCAAGTAACATACCGATGACAAAGGAAATGACGTATGTTGTTATGCGGTTTGACCGATAAAGATCTTCGTAGAATATGTAGGAGCCAATATGAGCATCAAGGTTCCACTATTGGTTATTGACCGGAGATGTGTCTCGTTCATGTCTACATAGTTATCGAACCCGTAGGGTCCACACGCTTAATGTTCGATGATGATTTGTATTATGAGTTTTGTGATTGGATGATCAAAGTTTGTTCGGAGTCCCGGATGAGATCACGGACATGACGAGGAGTCTCGAAATGGTCGAGAGGTAAATATTCATATATTGGAAGGTTGCATTTGGACATCGAAATGGTTCCGAGTAGTTCGGGCATTTTTCCGGAGTACCGGGAGGTTAGCGGACCCTCGGGGGAAGTTAATGGGCCTTAGTGGGCTTTAGTGGAGACACGTAAGAAGGGCCACAAGGTGACGCACGCCTCCCCCCTGCCCAAATCGAATTGGACAAGGGGTGGGGGCGCGGCCCCCTCCTTCCTTCTCCTTCTCCCCTCCTTCCTTTCCCTCCAGTGGAAGAAAGGAGAGGGGGGCGAATCTTACTTGGACTATGAGTCCAAGTAGGACTCCCCATGGTGTGCCCCTCCTGGCCGGCCTCCTCTCTCCCTCCCTCCTTTATATATGTGGATAGGGGGCACCCCAATAGCACAACAGGCAATATCTTAGCCGTGTGTGGTGCTCCCCTCCACAGTTAAACACCTCGGTCATATCGTCGTAGTGCTTAGGTGACACTACTAGGGAAAACTTTATACACAGAATCTTACCAGTAGCGCGGGACAAAAATAAGCGCTACTACTACTTACCACTAGCGCGTGGCAAAGAAACGCGCTGCGGCTAATTTTGTAGCAGTAGCGCGTCTCAGCGAAGAAGCGCTACAACTACAATTCCCCTACTGTTCTCGCCAGGCTACCAATAGTAGTAGCAAGCTTAAGGAAAGCGTGCTGCTGCTAAGGTTGCAGCGTGTTTTACACAGAAAGCGTTACTGCTAATGAAAGGAAAATAAAATGAAAAACATATAGAAAAGTAAATGAAAATAAAAGAAATAGAAAAAGGGAAAGGAAAAATGAAAATGTGAAGGAAAACAAATGAAAAATTAAAATAAAGGAGAAAGGCGTAGCAGCAGCGTGCTTTCAGGATAGGCGCTATAGCTAACTTAGTAGTAGCGCGTTTTGTCAGCTAGCGCTATAGCTAAGTTAGCTATAGCTAATGTAGCAATAGCGCTTTTCCTGGACCGCGCTACTGCTATTTTTGACTTAACCGCGCGGTTCTTCTTCCCCACGGGCACTTCCCCCAAATCCAACTCCTCTGCTGTCACCGTCGTCATCGCCCTGCATTGCCATCGGCCACCGCGCGCTCTCCCGTCGCCCTCCGCACGCCCTCGACGCCGCCCTGACCCCGACCTCGACGCCTCCCCTGACCCTGACCTCGCCGCCACCCTACATCGTCGCCCTCCGTCGCACGCCCAAGCCCGACCGCGACCTCGACGCCGCCTGCCCCTCCCTCGGCCGCTCCCTAACTCTGTCGGCGCCCGAGGTGAGCACGTCTACACCTCCTCCTCCTCCTCCCCTACCTATGCCTAGCTAGGGTTCCTAGGGTTCATCAAATTTTATAGTGCATCAAATTAGTTAGGGTTCACCAAATTAGATGCTAATTATTGCATTAGTTGTAGATGCTTAATTGTAAACTAGATGTTAATTAGGGTAGTAGTTGTAGATACTTAATTAGTTTTTAGGACAAATTCCTAGGGTTCATCAATGGGTGCTTAAGTAGTTGTAGATGCTTAAGCACCTAGGTAGGGTTCATCTAATTAGTTAGTACTTGTAGATGCTTAAGAACTAGGGCAGTAGGGTTAGGGCAGTAGGGTTTAACTAGATGTTAATTAGGGCAGTAGTGTTTAGTTTAGAGAAAAAAATTCAATATAGTTTTTTTACTGTTTTTAGTAAGTGTTTAAAATAATTAGTAAGTAAATTAATAAACTAGTTGAACTAGTTTAGTTTTAGTAAGAACTAGTTGAATTAATAGAACTAATGTATTATAAGAAAATTAATAGAACTATTTGAACTAGTTTATTTTTAGTTCATTTCTATTTATAGTAAGTTTATATTTAGTAAGAACTATTTGAATTAATAGAACTAGTTGAACATGTCACATTTGTTGTTGTTTTTTTAGTTTAAGCAATCATTCCCGCATCGATATCATTCGCTAGGGTTTTATTTATAAGGTTTTTGTTTTTGCAGAAATCAAGGAGCCCCTTCATCATCCCCGTCGCCATCCCCGTCACCGACCCCCTCCGACCTCGAGGTGAGACCAGCCAAATCTCCATGTCAATATGAGTCCTATAAGATATGATGTAGATAAAAACATGTATATCTTGTGTTTCTCAAATAGGATATGTGGTTGCCCAAGTGGCCGGTCATGTTTAGGTTACACCTCCGAGTGGCCTATGTTTTGCCGGAACGTTGATTAATTTCCGTTCCGGCAAATTTCAGGCGCTCGATATGTCCTATTTTAGCAAAAGGTCATGCCGGAATTTTTCATGAATTTTGGCATGACTTGTGCTAGAATATGTAGGAAATATCGAGTGGCCTGGATTTTCTAGAAAAATAATTAAGCGACATTTGGGGTTGACATTAAGTCTGTCGAGGCTCCATCACCGAAGGTCGAAAATCAGTGAGGGAGTGTATCCACCATATATGAGAGAGGACGAAGAATCCCGACTGTTGTCGTGGGGGTCGTTTCTCCTTCTTTTCCTTGTGCTAGACCTTTGTTATGCACTAGGGATAGAAGGAGTAACGACCATCACCGACGGTCGCAAATGTCAAAGAGGAATCAGTGAGGGAGACTCTCCACCATATAGACTCGGCAGACCGATAGTCAACTCGTGATGAATAATAATGATGTAATTTAATTTTTATAGTACATATATTTAATTTTACAAGTTTAATATTTGAATTATGAACATAGGAAATGTCGTACTCGGACGATGAAAGTCTCCTGGGGGAGTGCTCCTGGTGCCATGATGACCGGGGTTTCTGCGATAGGCCTCACCTGGACGAAGATCGGCGCTTCAACATTAAGCTCAAGGAGGCCTTCGATTGTGATACGGTAAGCTACGACGCAAAGTGTTTTTTCGTAATTAAGCTCGACTTCTACTACTTAAACGTGTAATTTTTGTCTTTTACAATTCGATTAGCTTATCCCATGCCATGCAAGACACTATATCTTGGAGAGGATGGGTTTTGAAGATCATGAGAGGAATGAAACAAAGGAAATTAACCTAAGGACCCATCATGGTATGGATTTTGATGTAAATCTATACAATTCTGAGAGCGTATCCCATTTTGGTTGCCCAGGTTGGGAAGCACTTTGCAAGATGTATGATTTTCAAGAGGGTATGTTTGTTACCATGGATCTTGGTGATCCTGACATCGACCAAGACAATTTGGACATTTGTGTCCTTGTTGATACGCTTCCAATTCTACCACTATGTGAATTTCTCAAACATAGTTATTAACTAATTTATATTGTTCATTTCAAAATAGTTGACAGCTTATTTCCATTGAAAGCTTATTTTAATTGTTCAAATAATGTGCGGAACATGGTAGACAAAACCTACTACACCGATGGCTCTGAGTTAACTTATCAGGAGAAAAATCATCTGGTCGAATTTTGTACTGATCTTGAGAATTACAATATCTATAATAAAATTCCTCCACATTATGGTCAATACGTGCCACTAGTGCACGTGTTGAACTACGGTAACATCCATGGAGATGCATGGTAAGATTTTTTTACTATTACGACATTCGTGCATCTTTTGCATAAATTCTTTTAAAACTTAACTACATTGCTAACTACGAAGTTATTACTATATTTTTCAACAGAAAATCCCAGATGATTGTGTGCCTCATCTGATGTATCAGAAAGGCCGCCTTAATGTTTTGAACATACAGCCAGGTCATCCTACGAATCTCACCTGTCCATATCAGATTTCTAAAAGAGATGGAGACATGACAATCACATAATGGAAAAAATGTATGGACAGTCGTAAGGAGCTACTTGGAAGCAACATTGTGTGAAAGGCAAGAATTGGAGACAGGATAATCTCCATTCTCCATAATGAAGAGTCAGGGGCTATCTTGTTTTATGCTATTTTACCTAAAAGAATATAGTAGGTCCTAAGAGAATGTAGTAGGTCCTATGAGGTACAATATTTATTATGTGGTACAATGTGTTAGAGTTGATGATGAGGAGTAGTTGTGATTATGACTAGTGACCAACTTCCTATGTGATGTCTCATTGATGAAAACGATGATCATGAGGAGGTGTTATATGACAATGATGTATTATGATGATAAGTTGTTAATGATATGATGATGATGATGACGACGATGATATTTATTATATCATTGGGTGAAAAAACCGCGGATTAGTTTCAAGTGAATGTCCATCCATTTGAAGCTAGTCCATGGTTCTTTCACCCAGTGATGTAATAACTCATTATGATGTAAAAACAATCTCTAAATTGCTGTTGTATGAAAACTTGTATAAAGGTGTATGAATAAAACATGAAATAAAAAAGAAAATAAATATGAAATAATAGTAGTAGCGCGTGCAGGGAGAAGCGCTACTAGTAATTACCAGTAGCGCTGTTTGGAGAAAACGCTACTACTAAGTCGATATAGCAGTAGCGTGGGTTAACCCACGCTACTGCTAACCTTTAGTTGTAGCGCCGTACCAGTAGCGCTCCATCCCGCGCTACTGATAGGCTTAAAACCCGCGCTGCTGCTAGGCTTTTCCCTAGTAGTGTGAAGCCCTGCACCGGTAAGTTCATCATCACCGTCGCCACACCATCATGCTAACGGAACTCTCTCTCATCCTCAACTAGATCAAGAGCTCGAGAGACATCATCGTGCTGAACGTGTGCTAAATACGGAGGTGCCGTATGTTCGATATTTGGATCGGTTGGATCGTGAAGACGTTTGACTACATCAACCGCGTTACTAAACGCTTCCACTTTCGGTCTACGAGGGTACGTGGGCACGCTCTCCCCTCTTGTTGCTATGCATCTCCTAGATAGATCTTGCGTGATCATAGGAAATTTTTGAAATATTGCGTTCCCCAACATGATAGGCACTAAAGTAAGCTTCTCGTGCTTTCTTTGGCTCCTCCTTCGACTGGTAACTTCTTGTGGGCATAGGATAACATCCCTCGTTAATCACAGATAACAACCCTCAGTTGTTGGTTGGGTGAGTTAGTGAGAATGATTGATTGAATTGTATTTGTACACTTACGATCAAGTTCGCAGTTATGCCTACGAAAAGAACCGTGTACTGTGCCAGCCAGGTACATAACAGCGCCCACAGCGCCAATAATTACAATAATATTTGATGTCCATCCTAGATGAGAAGGACAGACATTACTGTTGCATTACTGTAGCGGTACTCATTGCAAAGTCATATACTGTATGCGTAAGATGTGTACGTGGAGCCATGTAACCATATGATCCTGCCATAGAAGTCCAGTTTGTCGAAGTAGAGCCAAGCAACTTCGCGGTGCCAAAATCACACAGCTGTGGTTCAAAATCAGATTCAAGCAGGATATTATTCAAAGTGATGTTACGATGAACGATGGGAGGTCTTCTATTAGAGATGTCAGAAGCATGGCATGTACCCACAATCCTGCAATTTTCTCCAACATCTGACTCCCTATATGTCCATTTTAAAGAGCAAGGCAAAACTAATAGTAGTGCACGTAAGAAGAAGAATCAAATCAGATGTTTGAAGTATTTATTAAAATATGACAATTATTAAAAAACAAAACTATAATAATTAACTCATAATTTTCAAAAATTGTTGTTTCCTATTCACATTGAAAAGGAACTATTGGGGGCAATCTCATGGATGGAGCCATGAGACGAGGGGGCGCATGCCCCCCCCCCCCCCCAAGATTTTGAGAAAAACACAAATAGCCCAAAAAGTTCATATTAAACAAAAAAGTTCATATTAAACCAAGACTAACTTCACCGAGGGCAACTCGGTGGATCCAGGATCGGCGGGCTCCGAGCTGGAGCTTGTTCGGGAAAAATGAAAATTGTTGGTTGGAACCATCGCGAGATGAACTCACCTATGGCGGTTCGATCGCTCTTGGATCTACAAGAGCAGGTTAGGCCAGATATCTTGTTTTTAGCTGAGGCGCATCTTGATAAGAATAAATCGGAGAGTCTCCGCTGTAAATTAGGCTTTCAATCTTTTTTAGTTCATGAGAGTGATGGTCGTTCTACGGGTCTTGTAATGTTCTGGAATGAACTTGAGTTTGAGTATGTGTCTCCCAATTGTATAGATGTGGTGTTTGTTTCTAGTGACAATGTGAAGTGGAGACTAACTGGTTTATATGGTGAGCCTGTATGGCAAGACCGGCACCTGTCTTGGACTTGTTTGAGAGATCTTCACCAGCAATATCAGATCGCCTGGATAGTGGTAGGTGATTTTAATGAGATTAAACTGAATTCGGAGAAAGAGGGTGGGAATGCCCGTCCTGCCCACCTGCTTAAGGCGTTCAGGGACTGTCTTGATGACTGCGAGCTTCAGGATATGGGCTATATCGGGGATAAGTATACGTGGAGATGTGCTGATGTTCGTGAACGGCTAGACCGTGTTGTTTGTAATGTACAATGGACGTTAGCTTTTCCTAATACATCAGTCATACATGAGAAGCACTACAGATCTGATCATAGACCAATTTTGGTTGACATGGAATATTATAAAACTGGCCAGATCAGGCGTCGTTCTGGGGGTAAGAAATTTGTGGCTAGATGGTTATCTGAAGATATAGATAACAAAGTGGTTGCTACCGCCTGGGCGAAGGCAAATCTGAGAGGTTTGGGTCCAGGGCTCCAGGCTTGGCTGCACGAACCCAAGCGGTCCACAATGACCTCCATAGTTGGGATAAATCTATTCTGAAGGGACCAAAAAACCATATCAAGAAGTTAAGTAAGGAGCTAGAAAAAATTAGGCATCATGCTTTATCGCCAACCTCTTGGGTGAGACAAAAGGAACTACAATTGCTTATTGATAATTTATTAGAGCAGGAGGATACTACTAGGGAAAACCTTATACACAGGATCTTACCAGTAGCGCGGTATAAAAAGAGACGTTACTGCTAATTAGTAGTAGCGCGGGTTATAAACCCACGCTACTACTAAATTGATAGTAGTAGCGCTGTTTATAAACCCACGTTACTACTAAGTGGTCTTCACCATGACCGACAGAACAAGCAGTAGTAGTAGCGCGGGTATAAACCCACGCTACTACTAACTTGGTAGTAGTAGCGCGGTGTATAAACCCCACGCTACTACATGGTCTCATCGTGCCGCCCGCGACATAGAGAAGAGAGCAGCCATCAATTTTTCTTTACTCGTCGGCCCGGTAAAATTTTCTATCTTGGAGAGAGCTACCGTCCCGTCCCGTCCCCTTCCCTCCTCCCAGTCCCAGATCACCGCCGCCACCCAACGTCGACCTCGCCGCCGGCCATGGCTCCACTCTCTCCCCCACAGCCTTCGCCACCACCCTCTCCCATCCAATCCCCTCACCAGAAGACAATAGAAGAGAGAGATCGAGCGAGCAGGTCGAGCGGCGGCCATGGCGCCCCCAGATCCATCCGCCGTCGTCAAGGTCCTGGACGGAGATGCTCGCGAGCTGGCTTTTGCTCGCCCGCGACGCACGCATCTCTTCCTCACCCATCTCTTGCCCATCAAGGTAATCTCTTTCCCATCTTCTCCTCTTCAATCTGCTCTTCTCACCTTCCCTTCCCTTCCCCCCTTCCCTGATATGTCATTCCCTTCAACACGCAGGTGCAGGCACGCGGCAGACACCACCAGTGCCCAACCCTAGCCAGCGGAGCGGCGCGGCGCACACCGGCATTTATGCTGGCCGTACCTCGGAGTGGAGACGTTTGGCCTACTCCTGGTCGGCTTCCCATGCCTGCCCGCGCCTTTGGTAAGCCCCTCCACTCTTCTCTATGATCTCTCATCATCAGTTGGCTGGTAATCTTATTATTCCTGCTGCTTGTTGGGTGCCGTAAAAATTAATGACAGACTGAAACTTTCAGCAGAGATATAAATCAACGTTTATGAGCGACCCTCACCGCCGTGGAGCTGTGGTCCTCATCTAAATCGAACGTGTACAGATTATTGTAGGCAACTATCGTGTTGTATCATCTGCAAATGCTCAGTTCGTGTGGGAGTTTTTTTCCCAATGTGCAGTGCTGACCGTGCAGAGGCCGAGAGTCAAGGCGGAGGATGAGATCGGGAGGCCCCGCGGCTCCACGCCGGCATCGTCGCCGCCGCCTCACAAGTTGTAACCAATATAGAAAAGCTATATGACTCGATCTAGGATCTCCCGGCTCTTTCTGATCCCATCTCACCACAAACTTTTAATCTTTTTTCTTTTGAGTAGAATTTTAATCTTTTTAGTTCCAAGTTCTGAACATATGAAGATCCAACATCTAATTTATTTCTCATAGATGAGTGATGGACGATGCAGCGGAGGAGGCATACCGATGGCAGGTTGTAGCAAATCAGGAGGCCGCCGCCGTCGGCGGACGCTGCCGAGTGGAGAAACTACGTGGACGGTGGACGTTGTCGAGTGGAAAAACTACAACGGACTGGTGAGATAACTGAAATTTAATAACAGCGACTCCATGCATGGTATGTTCCCTTTTGCCATATTTTACATACGCATCTTATATATTCTTTGAGATCTAAGCCCTTAGGGACAATAGATTCTGATCTTCTGGTCTTTGCCTGTTGATGCTTTTATTATTCAAAGTGGTTCAGTTCCAATACGTACAGACTAGCCATATTATGACTTGCAGGATTTTTTTTTACTTTTTGTACATTCTCATTTAAGTTTTCTTGCGATAGCACACTAATTAACAGAAAAACCTTATGGCATATGACCTTTTCTATGTGTGACGTATATGTAAAGTTATTTTTCTCTTAAAAAAATCATCTGTCGATAACCTGAATTAGAGGGAAATTCATGGAAAGTGAACCAGCATACAAACCATAGTAATAATCCCAGTGAACTAGCTTTACAGACTAGCATACATGTTATTTAGAAACAAGGGGTTTGCCACGCTACAACAGATTCCTGACTAAATTTATCTATTCTACTTGGTCTTTTGATTTGAAACATCTATATATTCCTCATAAACATATTGGTTTTGCTACCAGCAGTAGGTGCTTTCTTTGTTCTGCAGCTGGGATTTCAGTAAAAAAAAATGTTTAACCTTCAGTGAATATGCACAGTATCAAGACTTTGTTCTGCAGCTCGCACGCCGCATCCGTGGCGAGAGGGCCTAGGCTGCTCTGTGCGCGTCGTCGTCTTAGCTAGTTGTGTTAATCGGTGGAAATGCGAGAGGGCCACGCCTCACTAGTAATCTTGTTGATTGCCTCTGAACCTGAATGAACAGCCTTGCTCATTTAGTTATATGTGTCCATATGATTTATGCTTTGTTGTTTTATCCTGTTGTTCCTTTTGATCCCTCTGACTGTTGCAATCAACTCTCACATGTACCATGATGCTAACTGGTAAATTAGGACAAGAGATGTTTCTATTTTGCACTGCTCATACTGTACATACTGTGATTCATCTGATGGGTTTCTTGCACCTGCAAATGACAGCGTCATGATGTTGTCAACGGTGTGGCTGAGGCAGAAGGTGTAACCAAATATGATGCAGGTGAAGCTGCTGCAGATCAGAAAGGTGAACACATATTTTCCTGTATTAAGATATTTTCAGTAATTTAAAGCTGAAATGATATCCTATAGCGAACTGGGATTATGGCCTGTCTCTTAAACTATCTTTGATCTTGTCCATAATGCTTCCCTGCAGAGTAAAAAGGTTCAACAACCATGAAATCCTAGCTGAGGATGTGCGAGACTGGGATATAGCCAGTGACCGGGGGCAAGGGCAGCGTGCGCAGGTGCTTTCTTTGTTTTCAATCTAATTGTTGTGTGTTATTATCTTGAATACATTTCTCTTTTAATTTATTTTCAATCTTCCAAGCCTGGACCCTTCCGTGAACCCTGCGCAAGCAGAAGCTAACTAACAAGTTTTCACTTTCTCGACTGGGTGCAGGGTGATCGACGAGGACTACTGCGGCCCGATGGGAGTCGTGCTCTTCAACTACTCAGAGGCAGACTTCACCGTGAAGCCCCGCGACCGCGTCATACAGATTATCGTCCAGGTGATTGCGACGCAGGAGGTCCCGGGGGTGGAGGACCTCGACGCCACCGTCCAGACGTCACCGAGGTGGAGGACCTCGACGCTTTGTACATACATCTAGAGAAGTGGTCTGGTTAGGTTGGTGGTAAAACGCTAGGGAAGGTACCAACCTTTTGATGATGGTTGTGTGTGTGCTCGTGATCTCTTCGAGTTGAGATGTTGAATGATGCATCCATGAACACTACAAGTGTTAAGATGGTTCTGTGAAATTTATTTTGCACTTGGACGTGTCTCTGATCTCCATTCATGAATACTGCATCTATTTTTATTTTTTAATTCCTAATTTGCTAATAGTAGTGTTGGGAAAAAAGTGCCCTACTAGTATTTAGGATACTAGTAGCGCTGGTATTGTAGGCACGCTATTACTACTTCATTAGTAGTAGCGCGAGTCTGTAATAGCAGTAGCGTGGGTGGCACACGCTACTACTAACAAAGTTAATAGTAGCGCGGGTTCCTCCCATGCTACTACTAACTATTAGCTGTAGCGTCTTAATAGTAGCGCCGGTACCCGCGCTACTGATACATCTAAAACCCGCGCTGTTAGTAGCCTTTTCCCTAATAGTGGGAGATTCATTGGCTTCAAAGAGGGCATGCTAACTGGTTGATGCATCGAGACCACAACACTGCTTTTTTCATAATGCCGCTACAGCGCGTAAGAAGAGAAATATGATTAAAAGATTGTTGGATGACACGGGGGTATGGAAGGAGGGAAATGAGCTTCGGCGACATATTGTGTCTTACTTTCGTCAGTTGTTCACGTTTGAACCATCCGAGATGCAGGACAATGTCCTGGACAAGGTGCCCCATAAGGTTTCGAGAGCCATGAATGAAACTCTAGTTGCCCCTTTTACGCATGAGGAAGTGAAAAAGGCGTTGTTCAGTATTGGGGATTTCAAAGCGCCCGGACCCGGTGGTCTGCATGCAGTATTTTATAAACAGTTTTGGCATCTTTTGGGGGAAGATCTGATTGATGAAGTTTTTAATGCAGTGAATACGTACACAATCCCGGAGGGTTGGAAAGACATGATAATTGTGATGATTCCCAAAACAAAATCACCTGAGAAGGTTACTCAATTTCGTCCCATTAGTCTTTGTAATGTCGTTTACAAAGTTATCTCAAAAATGCTTGCTGCAAGAATGAAAAATATCCTGCCAGATATTATTTCACCCACTCAAAGTGCATTTGTCCCTGGACGGTTGATTATGGATAATTTTTTGGTTGCGTATGAAAGTTTTCACACTATCAAAAAAAGGAGACAAAGTAAGACCGGTTTATGCGCGGTGAAACTTGATATGCATAAGGCGTATGCCCGTGTTGAATGGGATTTTCTTGAAAAGATCATGCTCAAGCTGGGGTTCCTTAAAAATTGGGTTCGTATGATCATAGCTTGTGTTCGTTCTGTGAGATATCATGTCAGATTTAACACTGAGGAAAGTGAGCAATTTATTCCTTCAAGGGGCTTGCGTCAGGGTGACCCCTTGTCCCCATATCTCTTTCTTTTGTGCACTGAGGGTCTTACTTCCCTGTTATCGCATGTGGAATGGAGTGGACAACTTAAAGGAGTTCAAGTTTGTAGAGATGTGCCAGCAATTTCTAATCTCCTTTTCACGGATGATTCCTTGATCTTAATGCAAGCTACGACTGGCAATGCTAATTGTTTGACACAGATTCTATCTGATTATAGCAAGGCATCGGGGCAATTAGTGAGTGACGAAAAGTCGAGTATTTTCTTTAGCCCAAATACCATGCCCGAAGTTAGAGCGGTGTTTGCACAATTCTCAATATAATGACTGAAGCATTGACGGATAAATATCTTGGATTGCCGGCCATCGTTGGTGCAGACAGAAGTGATAATTTCCAGTTCCTTGTTGATAGAGTGTTAAAGAGACTAATTAGCTGGAAAGAAAATAGTTTGTCCTCAGGTGGGAAAGAAGTGCTTCTAAAAGCGATTGCACAGGCGATACCATCGTACGCGATGTCTGTCTTCAAAATCCCAAAACAAATCTGCAAAGGGATCACTGACGGAATGTCACAATATTAGTGGGGCGATGATGCGGATCATAGACGGATGCATTGCCTAGCTTGGTGGAAAATGTGCATTCCAAAGAAACTAGGGGGAATGGGCTTCAGGGATATCCACTGCTTTAATCTAGCCTTGTCAGCAAAGCAAGCATGTCGACTAATAGAGAATCCTGAATCTATTTGCACTAGTGTGTTGTGTGCTAGGTATTTTCCTTCAGGAGATCTATTGAATGCAGAGTTGAAAAAAGGGAGCTCTTTCACCTGGCAAAGTATATGGGCTGGGATTAATACCTTAGAACGAGGTCATATATGGCGTGTGGGAGATGGGACTAATATTGGTATTTGGAACGACGAATGGATACTAAATAGTCCATCATGTAAAGTTATAACTAGAAGGGGCCACAACATTCTTAATAGGGTGAGCGACCTTATTGATCCCGACACAAATCACTGGGATGTGGACCTAGTGAAACAGACTTTCTGGGAAGTTGATGTTCAAAGAATTCTTGCTATCCCTTTATCCTCCTCGGGTATGCAAGACTTTGTTGCTTGGAACCTGACTCGTACGAGCCTTTTCTATGTGCGATCAGCATATTATGCAGAATGGGAAGGACATTTCTATGTGCGATCATCATATTATGCAGAATGGGAAGGACAGTATGGTCAAAGGTTAAACATAGGTCACCAAGTAATTGGTATGAAACCTCATCCAATTTGGGGTAAGATTTGGGGACTTAATGTGCCGGCAAAGGTTAAAAATTTTCTTTGGAGAGCTATGCATAATACTATTCCTTGTCGGGTCACCCTGGCGAACCGCCATATCAAAGTGAGTGGACAATGCCCAGTGTGTGAGATTGGAGCAGAAGACATTAAGCACCTCCTTTTCAAGTGTACCCGAGGAAAGCATGTTTGGGAAGCTCTGGGTATTCACGATCTAATTGAGAAAGCATGTCTGGTACATCTTCATGGACAGACAATCTTGGAGGAGTTGTTGTACTCTATCACTATTCACTCATCAATTTTAGGACAAACTCTATCTCCAGAGATTGTTGCGGTGTCCTGTTGGTATTTATGGGGGGAAAGGAGGCAAATTACTCGTGATATTCAGGTGCAATCCACTGAAAAATCCGCAATGGCAATCCGAGTGTTGTGTTCAAATTTTAGGTCTGCTGCGGTTCCTAATGCAAAAGTGAGAAAGGAGATTTGGACTCCACCAACAGGTGATTGCGTTAAGATAAACGTGGATGATTCATTTGATCCAGACTATTTGAGGGGAACTACTGGCGTTGTCATTCGAGATAAAAAAGGAAAATTTATCACTACGAGTAATGTAAAGTTGGATCTAGTTCAAGATGTTCTTTCTGCTGAAGCGTTAGCCCTCAAGAATGGTTTGCTCTTAGCGGAATCAATAGGGTGTAATAGAGTTATTGTGAGCTCAGACAATCTAGAATTAATAGAAGTTTTGAAGAATGAGAGACCACCTACAGGTATTGTTGCAGCGATCTTCCATGATTGTTCTTCCATGGAGCATGATTTTGTTAGGGTTAAATACGAGCATGCCATTAGGGAAACAAATTCTGTAGCTCATGAACTGGCACAATTGGCAAAGTTCCAAGTTCGTAGGGTCTGGCTTGATGATCCTGCCCCCTCTATTGTACCTCTTATGGTGAACGATGTAACATTATTTTCTAATGAATAAAGAGGTTTTTTGAGGTAAAAAAAACAAAAAAATGGTTGGCCCTCCCAAAAGTTCAATAATTTAGGCTTGCTACTCCCTCGATCTGTATTGGTGCATCAGTCATCTTAGGTTGTGCACCACGATCAAGATGAGGAGAAAACAAAAGAACTTAATGTTTATTTGCTAATTAATTAATACTATTGAATGCAATGAACTGACCAATGCATGTCGTACTAGGTAGTCTCAATTAATTGAAGACATACATGCCCCATGTCCCCTATTGGATGATTCCTTTTTCATAGCAAGAAACAAGGAACGAGGTGGGGAGTTAATGCATCCTGCCTAAGCATTTTAGAATTATCCGATCTTCGTAATGTGCCTAATGCACTGGTACGGAGGAGTACCTCCCCATCGTTTGTTTCATTGTTATGGACAATGCAGCCTAACGACCTTTGGAAGAATGCATAGCAAATACCTTGGCTCTAAGGATGCCTTGTTATAGAACCTGAAATTTTCAAAAAGGACGACTGTATGCAAACTATAACGATGGCGCACACCTGATATATGCTATGAATTGTTGATATAATTTGTACAGCTACATACCTCGAATTGCTTGTCAGAGCAACCATGTTTCTACTCAAGTCATGTTTGGTAGGTCGCATGCAACCCATACATTCTCTAAGAATGCAAATTTGGCATGTTTGGTAGCCTGGGATGCATCAAATTTGTGACCCGCGTAAACCATAAATCAGCCCTGGGCTTGGCTATGGAGGAACAACCAAATTAGCTATGCACAAAATATGTCACTTATTTGAAAACAGGGGTACTAGTTGGTATACTTCTGAGCCTATGCCCCACACATTTGGTATGTTGTGCAAAACAAAATACCACCTAAATCGAACACCTATTTTGATTCAGGAAAAAAGAGGCAAATAACCTTGAGTGCACAAGTATTGTACATAGTAGAGCTACAAAAGTAATACCTTTTAGTTTACTGCTGCGGCGACTCGCCGTTCATATCATACATGCACATGCTTACTTATACTCTCTTGTGCAGTTCAGAAAATGCTTGGGGTTCCACTTCCACGTCCTCCTGGAATACTTCTTTTTTGACATGGAACACCTAGCATTACATTAACCCGTGGTCCTGGCGGAATCGCCTGCCACTGCACGGGCTACATCGGCGGGAAAATTCATGATCCACAAAGTATGGTCACTACAGATTTCCCTGGCACCAAGACCTGCCAGCACACAAATTCTAGGGGAAAACTCAACTCGGTACTCAATGAAACCTAGAAGGAGGCCGTACTTTGGAAAAAAGCATATCTACCATGCACGGGATATCTCGTGCATGTGCTGGCCGTTGATTTTGTTGGAGATTCACCTTCATGCATGCATACTTTATTATTATTGCTCAATCCATCTGCCGTATCCCATCAATATGGTCATTCCAATCAGTCACTCACAATAAAAAAACGTCATTGATGGTTGCATGATGTTTCATAATCTTTTTTGGGGTTAATAGTTTCATAATGTTTATCATGTTTGAAGACTTAAATTTCAAATCTTGTCAAAATATATTCAAGAATGTTTTTGTTTCAAAGGCCACGTCACCAGAAACATTATTGAACTTTTCCCATGGAATTAGCAAATTTTGATGAAACAAGTTTGAAGCCCAGTGATTTAGTTGTCAAAAAAATTTAATTTCAAAAAACATATTCAATATTGGTCTTGTTTTAAAGATCTTGCCGAAAAAACACATTTGTGTAAACAGAAAGTAAAACAAATTTTTATTTTAAAATGTACTAGGCATCTATTTGTTTGAATGAAACTTAATGACTAGAGAATAACACGTGTCAGTGGGCCCATAGAAAAAAAATAAAAAATGTGCATGCATGCACGGGAGGTCCCGTGCATGGTAGAAATTCCACTCTCCCGTACTTTGCTTTTCTGAACAGGGTGCCCAAAGCTTGATCTGTCAATCGCATCGGAGCTCACTGCTTGCTTCAAATTTATGCAGTATTCCTCCTGGAATACTGATGTTGGGCTACACTTGCGGTAAACCTAAAGGCTTTAACCAGCCACTTCCCCCTGTAAATTAATATTGATAATGATAATGTCGTCTGTAAAAGCATTTATGTTATATTATAGGCACTAACAAGTAGTAGAACCTTGCAAATTTGGGGTTTTGACTAAACCTGCTAGTATGTTCCTCCTAGTTTGTGCCGTAAAACATGGTCTGGACATGAACATGGACTCAATCTTAGAAATCATTTCATGGGTTGACTCTTTCTCTATACGTTGTCCATGAACCAAAGTTTTTTCTTTTGCACTGGAAGTGCTAATTCCATGAAGCTATATTTAAGGTTGTTTTTTCCTTGTACTTGAAGATGCAGTGTTATGTCCTCCAGAAGGATTTTGCTGCAATAGTTTTTGAGCATGGACAAGAGCACACAAAGTGGGAGATAGCAAAAATGTGTAGTTTGCGAACTAACGATGCTTTACGGTTTTTCCTCAGTATCAGACTCGACTGTTTGAACTAACAATTTGCTCCATTCACAGAATACTCAATAACCATAGCACTAACAAATCACGGTTGAAGTTCTAAGAAGGCACTACGTAGCTGATCAGTTGTTCAGTGACGAGCATCAGTAGAATCCAGTCTTCAGGTGGCGCCAACGCCATTCGTATGTGGACAACGCTTTTACTGAAAGGTCGAAGGAGGAACTCACAAAAATGGTGAAGAAGAAAGTTATGAAGATGTTGGAGGAGTATGAAGCAAACAACGCCAAATCAAGTGCAAATGTTGTAAGTTTAGTTTTATTTGTAGCTTGTTAGATCCAAGGAGTCTACTCTCTTGGTCTCATAACATAAAAGCGTTTTTGACAGTACTTGTCGGTGTACTAGATTAGGGGTACCCTAGTATCCCGAACTTGTGCACGGGCAGTCGCAGCATCCCGCGGCAAGGCTTGCCGAGTGATCGCCAAGACCCTCCGCGG
This sequence comes from Triticum urartu, assembly GCF_003073215.2. Taxonomy (NCBI): domain Eukaryota; kingdom Viridiplantae; phylum Streptophyta; class Magnoliopsida; order Poales; family Poaceae; genus Triticum; species Triticum urartu. The sequence continues at coordinate 93,630,412 of NC_053027.1, read as the reverse complement.
CTACTTTGAAGACCATCCAAGAACAAAGTACTCAAACCAAGGCCCCGGCAAAAGGAGCTGGCCGGAAAGGAAACAAAACCCCGGCAAGAGGAGCTTGCCGGGAAGGCCAACCAAGGCACACCAAGAAAACTTGCCGCGACGCGCCACGCGTCCCGGCAAGGCCCGGTGAGCGACAAGCTCCCGAACACGACAAGATGACGACCGCGGCAAGGAGCTTGCCGCGGGAAACCCCCACTTCGTGCCCGCGCTCCAGCACATCCGCCAACGTGTCGCTCTAGGACCCTCCCAAGCACACGTGGCAGGAGGCCGTGCAGCTAGGGGTGCGCGGTGGCAAGCAGGCGCTGACAAGATAACCATCGTGGCAAACGGTGGCGTCCCTAGCGGTCCCTTTCGGTACTGTTTAGGCGACACAGACGGACAATTAATGCCCTTGTCCTCTGCCGCCAGGGTTAGGTATGATACACTGTAACAGGTAGCTGTACCTACCACAGCACATTTCCATTTTTGCCCTTTACCTCCGTTGCCACCTGTCGGTAACCCCTTGAGCATATAAAAGGAGGCCCGTGTGCAACGTAGAGGGGGGGTTAGCCAGTTCGAACACTCACACTCGGTCTTGCTAGCCGCCGGTGTGTACTGTAGCACTCCGCGCTCCCGAGCTAGAAATCAATACAAAACCACAAAGCAGGAGTAGGGTTTTACGCATCCGTGCGGCCCGAACCTGGGTAAATCGCTCGCGTGCTTCGCCTCGATCTGCTCTTTGCACGACCTCCGCCCCCGCCGAACCGAAAGGGACCCGGTCCGCCGGTCCCATAGGTTCCCGTGGACCAGCACCCCGGCATCTCTGGCGCGCCAGATAGGGGGAACCTGTGCGCGGAGGAACCAACTCGTAGCTAGTTGCGCCCTTACTTTGCTTCGAGTCCGCTCAACAACTTAAGTGAGCTGCTAGCGCCCTTACTTTGCTTCGAGTCCGCTCAGCAACTTAAGTGAGCCGCTAGCGCCCTTACTTTGTTTCGAGTTCGCTCAGCAATTTAAGTGAGCTGCAACTAGTTGCGACAAAGTTTCTTGCCGGTAGCGGCACAGGCCCTTACCGGGTGAAACGAGTCACTAGGCCTGGCGCTGTCCGCCTTGAGACCGAAGATGGCATTCCGGTGAGCAACTCCTGGAACATTGAGCATCTTCGTAAGTTTTACCCGTAAGGCGCGGTTGTCGGAACCTGTTCCGGCAACCACCTTTTGTACAAGTCTTGCCGCTGTTGCATGTGATCCTTTGTACAAAGCCGGGCGCAGATCCCGTGCATAAGTAAACCTCATGTGCTCCGCACATTTTGTCAATTTTATGCTTTCTACTTTCTGGCATATATGATCTGACACTCTGTGCAGCGCCTACTCCACGGTAAGCAATAACGAGCCATAAAGCTCCATATCTGTATTGTCTCTTCTTCTTTTTGAAAGCAAGGTTCCCCTCGCCCACAAGTTTGCCGGGGGGGAAAGGAGAAGACGATGGATGGTATGGGCCAGGCGTCGTTCAAGAAAGTTTCGCCTTGCCGAGAAGCAAACAACAGAAAAGCTAAGTTGCCAAAGTTTGAGCAATCAAATTTTTTAAATTTTAAGTTATCTCCCTTGAACGACCACACTTTGTATGGGAAACCTGTGCGCGGAGGAACCAACTCGTAGCCAGATGCGCCCTTATTTTGTTTCGAGTCCGCTCAACAACTTAAGTGAGCTGCTAGCGCCCTTACTTTGCTTCGAGTCCGCTCAGCAACTTAAGTGAGCCGCTAGCGCCCTTACTTTGTTTCGAGTTCGCTCAGCAACTTAAGTGAGCTGCAACTAGTTGCGACAAGGTTTTTTGCCGGTAGCAGCACCGCCAGCAGGCTGCTGACGTTCCGCACTCAGCGCTCGCGGCTCAGGTGCCTGCACCGGCAAGTTCCCTAAAAGCGTAGGGCAAAAACATACAAAGGGAGGAATCAAGTAAAGGGAGTAACGTTGCAATCATTGCCCAGAACCAAGTTACATTATAAAGATAGCTTGTCGCAGCTCTAACAGATTGTTTTCATGACATGATGGGCAGCGACAAGAAAAGAAGAAATGGGCGGCCTAATCTACGCGATCGCCTTCGACCCGCTTGATCCCGCTCACCTTGTCCACAATGGGTGCGACAAGGGTCTTGAGCTCCTCCAGATCAGCTTCTGGCGGCAAGGACCTGAGCATGTTGGTGAGGCGGAGGCCCGGATTGCGGAAGGCCACCTTCCATTTTCTCGAGGGCTCCGGCGCAGATCTCACGCGACTCGTCAGCTAGTTGCTTGGGGATCCTCTCTCGAAGTCGCTGAAGGGCCGTCGCCACGCCCTTGAAGAACAGGACGAGCTTGGCGCTGGGCTGGAGGTTGTCGTCGGAGGGATACCCAAGATCTTCCATCCCCAACTGCGCCAGCTCCTTGTCGATATCTGTGGCGGCGTTCGCCAAACTCTCCGACCAGAGCGTCACAGTCTCCCTGAAGGTGTTCTGGGCGGTGGCAGCGCTCTCCAGCAGCGCCTTGTCGGCCTTGATTTCCTCCTTCAAGGCCGCCTCCCGCTTCTTGGCGCTGTCCAGAGTTTTGGTCAAAGTGGTTAGCTTCAACTGAAGATCCACGTTGGAGACCTTGGCGACGCTGAGCTCCTTGCCCTTCTCGGAGAGATCGGCCTCCAGCCGCGCCACCTTCGTCTTCAACTCCTCCTTGGCGGACTCAGCAGCGGCGGCAGCGTCCTCCGCTTGCTTGAGGGCTCCGCCAAGCTTCTCCTCGCGCGAGGCAAGATCCTCCTCGTGAGCGTCGAGATTGACCTTCCGCTGCGCCAGCTTGCCCTCTTCCGCGGCTAGCTTCACAGCGGCAAGTCGCTGGCGCTCTTCGGCTTCAGCCTTCTCGAGGAGAAAGACCTTCCGCGCTTTAGCGAGCTGCTCCCGCTCCTCCCCCAGGGATCGGAGGGCTTCCCGGTGGAAACCCCCGAGCTCTTCCGCGCGCTTTTCAATGTCTGCTCCCGCCTTCGCGACAAGCGCCTCACGGGACTCTAGCTTGGCTTGTCGCGCGCGGTAGAGCGACATCAACCTGCGCAGCAGTCGCTCTTCTTCGGGCTCGTTGCTGCTGCTGCTTGGCGCGTCGACCAGCTTCAGCCCCGCGGAGGCGAGCACTTCTCCGTCGAAGACTTCCCCCTCGACCGGCGCTCTGGAGCTTGATGCCCAGGGAAGATTGATGAAGACGTCGTCGCCGGCCTTTAGATAAACGCCCGGCTGGGGATCCTTGGAACTTGGCGCTGCGGCTTCGGCGGATGGGTCAGCGGTTGGCGTAGCGCCTAGCGCTCCTGCGGCCTCTGGGCCATCAGTACGATCGCCAGATTCCTCGCCAGTTGCTGCGGCGTCAGCCTTGGCGGCCTCTGTGCCGGTGGCATCTCCAGCGCCGGCAGCTTCGTCGGCGGCGACCTCTGTCTCCATCTGCTCCGCAGCGGATGGATCTGACGGCCGGAAAAGGGGAGAAGAGTCAAACAGAATCCAGCAGAAACTCATAAAGACCAAGAAAAGAAGGATCCAAGGGAAGTTTTGAAGCAAGGGGAGTACCTGCACCAGGCTCTGCGGTTGTGGTCTCCGTGGTTGGGGGGCCGCTGGCGCTGTCCCTCGCCGGAGAACCCTCCCTTGCCGGAGACTTCTCCCTCACCGGGAAGCCTTCCCTTGCCGGAGAACCCTCCCTTGCCGGAGACTTCTCCCTCACCGGGAAGCCTTCCCTTGCCGAAGAATTCTCCCTTGTCGGGGGAATCTCCCTTGGCTCTTGGTGGGGCTGCTCGGCTCCTACACAAGTCAACAAGCAGATATCAGTAAAGACAAGTACCCATGCGCGCCTCGCCGCGGAAAATAATTCACACACTTACGCTGGGGGCTGCCATGGAGGAAAGTCGCCGGCTCCGGCAAGGTTGTCTCGGGCGCGCCACCTGTTGTCGCAGTGGGCTCGTCCTCGATGATGATCACCGGGGCCTTAGCTCTCTTTGCCGCTCTCTGGGCCAGAGTCCTAAAGAGGAACAGATTCAGGGAAAAGCGAGTGAGAAACAAGACCAACAGCAAGAGTTGAAGAAATGCAAGTACAACAAGAGAATCTTACTCTTCTTCTTCCTCGTCGGAGCTTAACGCGGAGAAGTCGAAGCCTGGCGCGCGCCCGGCGCGAGGAGGCGGAGGAGAAGCTTCCCTCGACCGCTTGGCGGGAGCAGTGGCGGCGGTCTGAGACGACCCCGCTTCGGCTGTTGGCGCGGTGTGAGTAGCGGCAGGGACTGAAGCGGTGGTCCGGCTAGACTCCGCTCCAGTTGCCGTCGTAGCATGAGGCGCTCCCGCGGCAACGGTGTTTGCCGTGGTCGAGCGTGTCACGCGGCGTGGCGACTGTTGGCCCGCTTGCCGCTCTGCCACATCACCAACCTTGCGGAGGCGCCTTCTTGGTGGGGATGGAGGCTCTGCTTCTGGTGGGCCGTCTGAAGATGAGGCGGAAGAAGAGTCGATTTGCAACGAGCCGCTCGTGTCCTTGGCGGGCTCGCTCGGCTCGGTGTCTTGCCCGGCAAGCCCCTTCTTGCCGGCAGGCTCCCCTCGCTCGGCACGGCTTGCCGCTTCTGCTGCATCGGCCTCCTCCACTGTGAACCCGAACTCGCCCGCGGCTGCCGCTGCCGCTGCCTCCTCCAGCCTAGTGGCGATGAGCGCCATCTCCGCATCCGTGGTGTCGCGGGTGAGGCCGTCCTTCTCGTTGAGGCGGATTGGCACTTCCACCAAGTCGTCGAAGAATTGCTGCACGACCTCGTCTGCAGGCTCCTGCCAAGTTGGCACAATCCCGTGCGAATCGCACTCCGGCATCATTGCGCGGATGCGGTCGAGCGCGGAATTGTTGCACAAAGGCACGACGCCCCCCGGCAATCTGAACACCTCGGGATGCTGGGGGTCATATTTGAACAGCTCCTGCAGCATCGCGTTGAGCTCCAGGACTGTGAAGTTGTAATTGAGGCCTGGCCGCAGCCTCATAATGTCTGCCGCGTTCTTGAACTCCCAAGTGGGCCTCCCCCGTTCCTGCAGGGGGGCGATGCGGCGGCGAAGGAAGTCTGCGCCAACAGCGCCAACAGTAAGCCCGGCAAGCCTCAGGCGCAGGATCCTGGTGACGGCAATCTTCAGCCTGGCGTCCTCCGGAGCCATGTCACTCCAATCGCTGCCGCGCGCTACTGGGGTTCGGCGTCGGACGGTGAATGGCTGCGGGCTCTCCTCGTCAATCCAGCACCAATCAGCTCTCCACTCCTCCCACTTGCCGCGGAATTCTCCCTCCAGATAGGTCTTTTTCTTGCCGGGCCTTGAGATCCAGACAATCCCGCCGGATAGAGGCTCTCCTCTCTCTGCTCGGGGTATGAAAAAGTGACGGAAGAGGGCTACGTTGGGAAGGACTCCGACAAAATTTTCGCAGAGGTGTGCGAAAACTGCCATTGTCAAGACGGCATTGGGGGTGAAGTCAAGGAAATGAAATCCGTACGCATTCATGATGTCGCAGAAGAAATCTGAGAAGGGCGGACAGAGCCCGTAATAGAAGAACAGAGCAAAAAAGGGATATCCGTTCGGAGCCTTCTTCCAAGCAATGGCGGGGAGTACCTTTGTGCGCGGATGCGCGCGCGTCTCTGCCGACCAAAAGAGGTAGTACTTCTCCCTCAGTTCCTTCGCAGCAAGCTTGGGGGGGGGGGAAACTGCCCACTCCTTCCGCAGCGCCGCAAGCCGCTGCGCCTCGGTCGACTTCACGGCCTTCCCCTTGTCGGCTTTCGGAGCCATGGCGGAAGCAGTGGAGAAGGCCGACGGCGTTGGTCATGCTGGCGGCAATGGGGGGCGGGGCGCTGCTCTCTCTCTCTCTGCTCTGGGAAGGCGAGGGAGCGGCGGAGGTTTCTGAGATTGGAAACAACAACGGGCGAATGTGCGAACTGCCCCTGTTTCCCCTGCTTATAAAGGAGGAGGAGGCGGACGTTCCGCATTTCCGAATAAAGAAACCCCCACGACCTCTCCCACGACGCCGCGTTCAACGCGTGCCGTTCTGGGCGTGCGCGGTGGAAGCGGAAGAGATATGAGGCGTGACCTAGGCCGCGCGTGCCCGTGCACTGTTTTGGGCCTGGCCCAACAGCGCTCGGCACCTTGTCTGGCCCAGGCCCGGGGGCTCCTGTCGATGTACTAGAGTAGGGGTACCCTAGTATCCCGAACTTGTGCACGGACAGTCGCAGCATCCCGCGGCAAGGCTTGCCGAGTGATCGCCAAGACCCTCCGCGGCTACTTTGAAGACCATCCAAGGACAAAGTACTCAAACCAAGGCCCCGGCAAGAGGAGCTGGCCGGGAAGGAAACAAAACCCCGGCAAGAGGAGCTTGCCGGGAAGGCCAACCAAGGCACACCAAGAAAACTTGCCGTGACGCGCCACGCGTGGCAAGGCCCGGTGAGCGACAAGCTCCCGAACACGACAAGACGACGACCGCGGCAAGGAGCTTGCCGCGGGAAACCCCCACTTCGTGCCCGCGCTCCAGCACATCCGCCAACGTGTCGCTTTAGGACCCTCCCAAGCACACGTGGCAGGAGGCCGTGCAGCTAGGGGTGCGCGGTGGCAAGCAGGCGCTGACAAGATAACCATCGTGGCAAACGGTGGCGTCCCTAGCGGTCCCTTTCGGTACTGTTTAGGCGACACAGACGGGCAATTAATGCCCTTGTCCCCTGCCGTCAGGGTTAGGTATGATACACTGTAACAGGTAGCTGTACCTACCACAGCACCTTTTCATTTTTGCCCTTTACCTCCGTTGCCACCTGTCGGTAACCCCTTGAGCATATAAAAGGAGGCCCGTGTGCAACGTAGAGAGGGGGTTAGCCAGTTCGAACACTCACGCTCGGTCTTGCTAGCCGCCGATGTGTACTGTAGCACTCCGCGCTCCCGAGCTAGAAATCAATACAAAATCACAAAGCAGGAGTAGGGTTTTACGCATCCGTGCGGCCCGAACCTGGGTAAATCGCTCGCGTGCTTCGCCTCGATCTGCTCTTTGCACGACCTCCGCCCCCGCCGAACCGAAAGGGACCCGGTCCGCCGGTCCCATAGGTGCCCGTGGACCAGCACCCCGGCAGTACTCTTACATTATGGGATGGAGGGAGTAGTAGTCTACATCCTTAATTAATGAACAAAGAAACCTAGTCATTTTTCCTGTAGTACAAGAGGCCGGATAGCCAAACCCAACAGTAATAAGCGCCTGCTTCTACCATGTTTATGTTTGCGGAGATTATTTGTGGAGGATCCACTGGCTTGTATACTTGGCACTCGAAACAGCAACAGGAAGATGATCACGGGCACGGTAACTGCGCATCGAAGAACATACCGGCAGGGTCGTCTCGAACATCTTGAAAACTGCCCCCGTCTCCAACATGCCAGAAATTGCTGCTTCATTATGATGAAGTCTTATCGGTGGTTAAAACTTCCAGGTGTGCGTGCAACTGTACATTGGCATAGTTTGCAGGGGCATTACGTTTGAACAAACGTGCTCGTGCGCGCAATGCATCAAATGGACATGTCTTGGTTTTGGTTGAAAATTCACAGCATGCTCTCGCAGAAGTGTGGGCTCGTTTGCTGGATATGCTAGCTAATGAACACACATTTCTCGTTCTGTCGACGAGGTGCGGTGGGACTTGACAAGGCAATCATCGGTACACTGCTAAATCTTTTTACGATGCGATGATATTTATATGGGCAGCGATCTGCGCCGGTGCGCCGGCCGAACGATTCGGCCGGTCGGCTACCCACCGTCAGATTGTTTTGCCCAGGGCCGTTAGATCACGCCCTTCTATCGCCCTCTTCCTCGCGCACGAACGACAATGGCATCCTTCGTCCCCGCGGCGCTGTTCGTGCAGGGCATCCACCATGGACACATCACCAGCTTGCCGCCGGTCGCCGTCCTTGCCCCCGGTCGCTGTCCTCGTCGCCGGCTCGCGGCCCTCGCCCCCGGTCGCCGGTCGCCGTCCTTGTTGCCACCAGGTCGCCGTCCTCGCCCCCGGTTGCCGATCTTTGTCCTTGTCGCCGCCCGGTCGCCGTCCTCGCCCCCGATCGCCGTCCTCGTGGCCCCAGTCGTCGGTCGCCGTCCTCGTCGCCACCGATCATCCGCCCAGCGCCCCCGGTTGAAGCTTTTTTGTCATTACCACTTGAAGCTTTTTCTCCTGGCGGTTGAAGCTTTTCCATTGCTGTTTGAAGCTTTTTCCACCATTGAAGCTTTTTCCCGCGGTGGAAGATTTTTCCTCATGCCACTCTGAAACTTTTCCTCTAGCTGGATGAAGCTTTTCCACAAACGGTTGAAGCATTTTCTCCCTGGGTGGAAGATAGACACTTGACTAGTTCCAGCAAAAAATGATGCATGTTGTAGCAAAAAACAATGTCGGATGTAGCAAAATCTGTTGGTCCAGCAAAAACGACTCCGATGGAAGCATTTTTGGGTGCTACTTCTAGCAAAACACTACACCGGTTCCAGCAAAGGTGATCCGTGGTTGCAGCATCACCCCGCCCACTCCAGTCCAACTTGTCGTGGTGACCCCAGCAGCTCGCCGCCGTTACCTGTTCCAGCAAAAACAGTACGCGATTGCAGCTCCGTCCCCAGCCGGTTTTAGCATCTGTGTGCTCCGCTGCCGTGGCTGCCGGTCGAGGTAGTAGCTCATCGGCGCTCTGAGTAGTTGGAAAAAATGATGGATGGGGTCCAGTTGGAAAAAAAACGATGGATGTGGTGGAGACCCGACGGTGGCGGCGCCCTCCGGCGAGCGGCCAGCGAGGCGGCGGGGCCGGGAGTCGAGGAGGCGGGGCGCGGGGAGACGAAGCTCTGGGCCGGCCGCAATTCTTAGCGGCACCACTCACACCCCGTTGAAGCTTTTTCTCGCGTCGGTTGAAACTTTTTCCCATACTGGTTGAAGCTTTTTTCCACCATCAACGCTCGTTGCACAGGGTTGCATGAATGATGGCCACCAATCATCACAATTAAGATAGATGTAGCAAAAAAACTCGGTGGTGGTAGCAAAAGACAACGACATCTGCAACCAAAATCATCGTCATTGTTGTCACGGGTGCATCTCTGCCATGAATTGATATAGCAAATTTCTTCGTCAGTTGTAGCAAAATCTGACGACAATTGCAGCAAAAATCATTTTCCCAGTCATCTGCACGAATGTCGACCACCAATCATCACCATTAAAATGGATGTAGCAAATAAACACGCTGGTCGTAGCAAAAGACAACGACAGTTGCAGCAAAATCGTCGTCGTTGTCGCGGGCCGCATCCATGCCATGAATTGATGTAGCAAATTTCCTTGTCGGTTGTAGCAAAATCCGACGACAGTTGTAGCATAATTCGTCCCTGCGGTTGGCGAAAACATGCAACTTCGTCCCTGCGGTTGTAGCTCTTTTTCCCACCCCACAGCTTGAGCGGTTGGCGAAAAAAGAGCTGACGAAGTAAATGTGGTGGGCCAAGGTCACGTGATGGGCCAAGAAAGAGAAAACCAACATGCAAACATGGATCGAGAGATGCGGGAGCGCTGGATTGCTACGCGATCGAGCGGCGTGCGCGGGACTGACCGAAGCTTCGACCGGTGCACCGTTTGTAAACGTTTCCCTATTTATATTGGTAATTGACACTCACACGCAGTTTCTGTGGAGATTGTCTATTCCTTTGAAGAACAAAGTGTTAGTTTGGCATGTGATCCAAGACAGAGTTCCGACTAGATGTTTCTGGTGATGGCAAATTCCCTTTACGTGGAGTGAATGAGCAGTGATCACCTGTTTTTCTGGTGTTTCATAGTTTTTTTTCCTACTGTGACATTAGAGATGTGATGGGTTAGGTGCGCGCACCTGAATATGTGGGCCTGGGGGGCGGGGGAGGAGATTGCATTTCACTAAGTTTTTGAGGAAATTTCCACTCGAACCTCTTGTTACAATTCCCTTATCTTATGTGTGATGTCGAACATTCACTAGGGAAAAATTCATGTAATTTTCAATCCAATCCTGTAGGATTCAAAAGGATCTGACACTCTTGTCTGTTTTTTTTTCATTCATGTGTTTTGAGAATTTTGTGAATCAAAGAGCTCTTCACAATTTATATTTTGTCTTTTCGCAATGATATGTCATTTACTTTTTTCTTTATCAAAACATGATCGCTTTATAGAGCATCTACAGTCAGATCTCTCAAACTGGTCTCATATATGCCCAGGCGGGCCTCTCAAACAGCCCTCAAACGCCCAGACTGACCGGCACCCCTCATATCTAGCTCAAATATGGAGCGGATATGGGGCACTCGGGCGCACCCGGGCACGCCCACCACGTCGGACCGGCGAAGGGGTCCCAGCCGGAAACACCCTCAAACCCGACGGTCCGAAGCTCGTCCCCTCCGTCAGACCGGTGGCGCTGGCGGGCGACATAGTGCATTTTCCGACTATTTAAGTCGATCGGCATCACCGAAACCCTACCATCCATCGACATTTTCCTCCTCCTGTCCGCTGACGCCGCCACCACCACTTTCCACTCCACCCGCGCCTAGTAGCCATGGCCCCACGCCACCTCCACTACACGATCAAGCACCGTATCTTCCTCCTTGAGCAGGTCCGGATCTGGAGGGAAGCGGGGATACCACTGCAACCAGAGGAGGATTTCGAGGAGGAGGAGGAGGAGGTGGACGAGGAAGATGAGGAGGAGCAGGAGCCGCCACTAGATGAGGGGAGGAGGAGGCGCCGGCGATGCAGGAGGATGTGGATGTGTGGCCGAAGCAGCACGCCATCGTGAACTCCATCCGCTCGGAGTCGATTGCGGAGGCCAGGCGTCTCCGTCGGCAGCAGATGGAGGTGGCGCGGGCTGTGGCGCACCTGGCTCAGGCTCCGGCGCACGCGACTCAGGCCATCTCCGACGACGACGAAATATGAGTAGTATAGAACGTAGTACGTAGCAAATATATTGTGCATGATTTTGTATGAATTTAGGCAAGGAACATGAGAAAGTTGGTTGTGGAGAAGTAAATATGAGCCGTGTCCAGAAATGTCCATGGGCGTTTGAGGGGCCGGATTTGCAAAATCCCGCTGTAAATGCTTTTACTACCTCATAGACATCGTGAGCTGTGAGGACCTCATAGAAAGCGTGAGCTTTTCCTCGCAAAAAAAAAACCTGGGGCATCCAGAGATAGCGGCGTTTATCTGAAAAATTGCAAAAAAAGAAGCCTTTTTATCTGAAAAGAAATAGATAAGTTACAAACCGGAGTCTAAATCCGACACGATGGGATTGCTACCTGAACCCGTAGCCTACTTTACCTCCTCCATAGGCTGCTGATCGATCGGGTGTAGCAGATCCACGAGGCAATTGTAGACATTAGATGGCATCTCCATGAGAACCTCGCCAACCTCTCCAGTCTCCACCGCTCCACGGATCAGGTCCTCCTCGTCGCGCCGTCTCGACCGATCGAGACCACGCCGGTGGCCGAGCGTGCGGCCGCTCACCACCACCATGACGCCTCAGCGATCACCGGTTCCACCCTCGCCCAAACGACGCCACCACCATCCTAGGTCAACCGCCGCGGCCGCAGCCGGCAGCACAGAGATTCGATCGACTGCCGGCGCCGTCTCGTTACCAGACGAGATCATCTTCGACATCCTCACCAGAGTGCCGGTGTGGTCGGCGTGTAGATTCCGATGCGTCTCCAGCGAGTGGTGCGCCCTCATCTCCGGCCCGGACTTCGTCGCCGCGCACGAGTCCCGCGGCCACGCCGAGCCCCTCGTCGCGGTTTACACCTTCCGAGGCAAGGGCACCGAGCTGCGGTTGGTGGGCATGAACGGCGGTGTTGTGCGTGTGATCCACGACGGAGGTGGCACCAGGAAGCTCAGCGGTGGTGACCTCATCTGCGTTGTAAATGATCGTTTCGGTACGCGCGTGGTTGAGCCGGCCACCGGAGATGTGCTGGTCACCTGCCCGCGGCTCGACATGTCGTGGTCGGAATTGGATCCGCTCAGCGCTTGGAGGTACATTTGCAGGTTCGCCAACGTCGCCTTCGGCTTGGGACGCGCTGTCCCATCGGGCGAGTACAAGTTGGTCCGTCTCATAGACAGCGTGAGCTGCGAGGTCCGCGCCATAAGAGGCGACACCGGGTGGAAACCGGCGCCGTCGCCCCCAGCCCGTGTAACGTGCAGCTCGAGCTGTGTGGCCGTCGTGAATGGCGTCCTGCACGCCTTAGGGTCACTCGAGGGAGACCGGAATATATATTGCTTCGACCTCGAGAGCGAGAAGTGGAAGACGAAGATTGAAGGCCCGCCAATAGAAGGTGTCTACGAGTTGTGGAAGGAAATTTGTATGACTGTGCTCAAGGGTACTCTTTGTGTGGTTCAGTCGTCGAAGGCTCGGTTCACCGACATATGGCTTCTCACTGATTCAAATAAGGGCATTTGGGACAAGACGTATGCAATCCCTATGGATACACATATCCAACTCTACACCCCTTTGGGGATGACACATGACGGTGAAAGGCTACTCTTTCAGTGCTCTTTTTATCACAAACCAGCACAAGCTGTGCGAATCTACGATCCTTGCACCAACGTATGGACGGATGTCACAGAGACATCAGGCACCTTTGATTGCAGAATCAGTCTTCGCAATTTTTCTTAGGTAGTTTTATCTCGATCGGCTAAGACCTAGAGGCCGACATATATAGTCAAATTATCTCCTTGCCTTTAAGTTTGTATTGAATAACAAGCACAGTGACCAGCGCAAGTGCACGCGCAACCTCTTAAAATGGTGTCTTATTATTGTATGAATAAATTTCTAATCTTTTGTTCAAATTGTAGAAAATCCTTTGTTTTTCCTTTTTGGCACATTATAGAATGTTCATGGATTTAAGAAAATTCACAAAATTATTTTTTTAGGGGATTGGAAAAAAGTTCATGAATTCAAAAAAAATCACGAATTTGAAAAATATTCACTGATTTTTTAAAAAAAATCATCTGTTGGACAAATGTTCACGGTTTTTTAAAAAAATCAAGACTTTGAAACGGGTTCATGAATTTGAAAAAATATTGCCAATTGTTTTTACAAAATAAAAAATATTCATGAATTCAAAAAATGTTCGCATATCTGAAAAGTGTTCACGAATTTGAGAACCTAATATCGTTCAATGCACTATGGTAGGTTGCCGAAACTTTGCTTCGTAAACATAATTAAGGAAAAAAGACCGGAAGTATAAAGGAACAAATCAACATACCAAGTGACAAGAGCATGCCTGCCTGACAACGATCACCGCCACCACATCCAAGATAGGTTAAGATAGGCCAGATGGTAATCCACGAGGGTGGGATTGAAAGGGGCCCACTCGAGAACACATTAAATCACAAAGGGAACAACACTCAAGAACTAGATCCAATCACACATGCACTCTCCACGCAAGATCCAAGTCAAGATACACAAGAACGAGACACAACAAGGGGAAATAGGTAGCTAAGGTAGTTATTCCCAGTTCCCTAAGGGAGATGACATCTTGAGAGGTAGATCTTCCCCAAATCTAAAGGAGAAATCGGGGCCTTGGTGATTCACTTGGGCAATCCTTTTCCTAGTAGGGGGCCTTGATGATCCAAGTGAATCCTTCTCCAATTTGGAGGTCTTGTCCCTCAAAGGGGAGATACACGGAGCAAAGCACTCTCAAGTAGCTTAATTATGCGTTGCTAACCCTAGAAAGTGCATGGGGCACGGTATATATAGTCTAGGTAGGAAGGGGTAAGCTATGGGATAAGATACATGTCAGTTCGGCCAAAAACTGCACGCAGGCATCCGACCAGATAGTCCGACCTAATTCAAGTCGGACAATCCAAGCGTTGTGCGCTTCAGTGTTGGCTCGGGCGTCGGGATGCTCCAGGTAACAGGTAGCCGGACAGTCCGGGCGTTGTCCGGGTACGTTTTTGGAGCTTCGGGTATGGTTGGTTGTTTGCGCGGATGATTGGTTGGATGGTCCGATCGCCTATCTTTGTCCACCCTGCCTCATCCTCATCTTGTTCTCCTTTCTTCACTTTCGATCCTTGGGCTTTCTTTCTTGCTTCGCCATGATAGTTGCCTTCATGCCTAAGTTTGCACAATTTTTTTGAATGAGGTAGTAGCCGTGTCTCATAGGTCTGCATAATGAATTTCAAGAGGAGTGAGTTCACCTCCGTTTTGATGACATGTATGCGTGCTCTAGTCATCGGTCCATTTCGAATGGTCTGCATAATGGGGTAGTAGCCGTTTCGAATGTAGCAATTAGAAGTGGAAATGTTCAGCCTCGAGGATAAACAAGTGATAAAATTTTACAAATAACAATTATTGTTCGATCTCAATGCGCGATCATGCACTATTTTGATATGTGGAAGCAACACGGGGTTACCCCATAAGGGGTACCCTGAGTTTGTTGATAAATAACTAGCACAATGGCCAGTGCAAGAGCTCCTTCTTAAAACTAGTAAATGTGTATGCGCAATGCCAGTGGTTTAGGAAGACTGTCAATATCTGTCCAATGGTCCTTTGAGGGCGTAAGTTTGCGAAAAAATGACAAGAAGAAAAACACAACATAAACTAGTCGCGGTCGCGCCAAGCGTCAAAGTATAAGTCGCGGCTAAATTGGTGAGCGCACGCGCTATACACATATGTGTCCTACATGTAGCATAGCTATCTTCTAACACCTCATCCAAGGAACCATGAGAGCTGCCCTTATAAGGTGGTCTAAAAACTTGTCCACAACTCCCACCCCACCCCTGCACACACTGCCCCATCTACTGTTTGCAATTTCAGTAGTTGAGACGCACCGAGGCCCACAACCTACAATGGCCCAGATATAGATAATGTGTTGACGAGAGAGAGCCTTGCATCTGGTGAAGTGGTCCATCGTACTCACTAGGATTTGATTTTAGGCTGCTCTGGAATGCTTGCAAAATAGTAGTTTGTGTTTGCACACACATCTTAATAATCCTCACTATGATTACCTTGCGTTTGTTCCGGATTTTCTCTTAGATACATGCACTAATGGATTAAAAAAGAAGTGGATGTATTCTCCATAAGGCCTGGATTTAAACAAGTCTGGGGAGCTTAGCTTTGCAAGAAATGTTGACGACACCATTGTACAACACGGTTATCAAGACAGACGAATAATTATTTCCTCCTTGCATTTTGGGCCGAAGTTTGACCATAAATTTAACTAGCTGGCAAAATATAATTTACATTTAATTTTTGCTAGTCAAATTTAAGGTTAAAAATTTGCACAAAATCCCAGAATGAGGTAGTATGATGAAAACATCTGCTGCTCTTAGTCAAACATACATAATCTACCAAAAAAATGCAAGACATGAAACAGTTTGCTTCCATCACTTTGGCTATGAAACTGCTTCGGTATGGCCATGGCCACAATGAGGGCTTTTCATTCTAACAAGCACAATCACAAGAAGAAATAGCCAAGGCGGCTGTGGCACTGTTAACCACAGCGAAACACTTGCCATGAACGAACAAAGAGAAGTTTATGGTCTATGGATCGGTTCAAAAAGATATCTCACTTTTGATTGAATGTTCATCATTGGCATACAATATGAGACAAAATAAACCACATCTCCTGCAGAGGACAAGGACCTTGAGTTTCAAAGACACTCCAATACAAAAAGCAAGAACCCATCATCAGGCACTCACCATAATATTACATTGAGCAGCAAACCCCATACAAAAATCTCAGATTTACAGACGCTGGAAGTATAATCTTCACATAGACCAAGCTGCACTACAAATCCACCAACATCGATCGGTCTTCTTGCCCGAGATGCGATCGCTCCGCCCTCCAGAACATCAAATTTCCTATCCCGTGATACACAAATAGTCATCATATCGTATCCGCCAAATCAGAATATTAAACAAAAGCTATGTTCTGGAGACCAAATCAGTGTAAGTAATCATCTAAGAATCAAATATACGTTGCACACCAACCACTAGCTCCAATCCAAGTCCATCAGCACACGCACAAAAAATAATCATCTCAATGGCTAGGAGCACACCACAGAACCAAATCACCACAATGGGCTATCCATCCATTAAAAATAATGACTACTTCCATGCATAGATCGCCAAATGCATAACATGAGTAGATCGAGGAATTCGGTACATATAACCTAGTAGAGACAAAGCTAAACATGATAGGATACATGATCAGGAAGAAAACACCCACACTAGCCCACCATGCCATGGGACGAAAAATTGTAGTTACTCAACATGAACAAAGAGCATAGATCAGTAATATGAACACCGAGTTGACATCCAAAAGTACCCCAGATCAAGCATGAGTGGAAACAAGCCTCTCCGCTCGTTCTCTAGATGACCACCACACAAGCTAAGCCCGACCCTAACAATTACCACAGCTCGAAGGACAGGATCACAGCATGGCTTCGGTGCGATGGCCAAGCACCATAGAGCATTAGGTAGAGCAGGGAGGAGACCGAACAATTACCTGAAAGGCAGTCACAGGAAAGGCAGTTGCGCGCGGTGAACTCGCTGTGGTCACACGAGGCAAGAGCTGCTCCTAGACTGCTCATTGACAAGCCATTCACTTGCAAGTCGACATCCACAACAGAAGAAAGGGCAAGCACTTGCATTGTGACGCACAATCAACTGCCCAATTACATACAACAAGAAAGTTTAGTTCTTTCTCGTTATATCCAGCAAGACAATAAGGTAGGGAACACACAACCAAACCAAACAAACAAAATTACCATGTTTATAATATCGAGACCAAGGGAGAATGAGAACTATAAAAATGTTGGACAAATGTTCATAGTTTTGAAAAAAATCAAGACTTTGAAAAGGGTTCACGAATTTGAAAAAATGTTGCCAATTGTTTTTACAAAATAAAAAATATTCATGAATTCGAAAAATGTTCGCATATATGAAAAGTATACATGAATTTGAGAACCTAATATCGTTCAACACACTATGGTCAGGAATACACCTCTTACATGGTAGGTTGCCAAAACTTTGCTTCATAAACATAATTAAGGATAAAAAGACCAGAAGTACAGAGGAACAAATCAACATACCAAGTGACAAGAGCATGCCTGACAATATGATCACCGCCACCACATCCAAGATAGTTTAAGATAGGCAGAACCGCTAGACGGTAATCCACGAGGATGGGATTGAAAGAGGAACACTCGAGAACACACTGAATCACAAAGGGAACAACACTCAAGAACTAGATCCAATCACACATTCACTCTCCACGCAAGATCCAAGTCAAGATACACAAGATCCAGACACGACAAGGGGAAATAGGTAGCTAAGGTAGTTATTCCCAGTTCCCTAAGGGAGATGACATCTTGAGAGGTAGATCTTTCCCAAATCTAAAGGAGAAATTGGGGCCTTCGTGATTCACTTGGGCAATCCTTTTCCTAGTAGGGGCCCTTGATGATCCAAGTGAATCCTTCTCCAATTTGGAGGTCTTGTCCCTCAAAGAGGAGATACACGGAGCAAAGCTCTCTCAAGTAGTTTAATTATGCGTTGCTAACCCTAGAAAGTGCAGGGGGTACGGTATATATAGTCTAGGTAGGGAGGGGTAAGCTGTGGGATAAGATACATGTCAGTTCGGCCAAAAACCGCACGCAGGCAGCCGACTAGATAGTCCGACCTAATTCAGGTCGGACAATCCAAGCATTGTGCACTTCAGTGTTGGCTCGGGCGTCGGAATGCTCTAGGTAACATGTGGTCGGACAGTCCTGGCATCGTCCGGGTACATTTTTGGAGCTTCGGGTATGGTTGGTTGTTTTCCCGGATGATTGTTTGGACGGTCCGGTCGCCTCTCTTTGTCCACCCTGCCTCATCCTCTTCTTGTTCTCCTTTCTTCACTTCCGGTCCTTGGGCTTCCTTTCTTGCTTCTCCATGATAGGTGCCTTCATACCTAAGTATGCACAATGTTTCAGAATGAGGTAGTAGCCATGTCTAATAGGTCTGCATAAGGAATTTGAAGAGGAGTGAGTTCACCTCGGTTTTGATGATACATATGTGTGCTGTGGTCATCGGTTCATTTGGGACTTGAGGTGTTGGTGTAATCCATGATGATGTCCATGGGGTGCTCTGCACCAGTAGAGACTAGGTCAGTCTGTTTCCACCCAGTACTCAGCGAACGACAAAAGGGTTGTTGTTTCATTTAACCTACGAACATCAAGAGCGGTGGCATTTCAGGCTTTGCCATGTCTACAGGTCAACAATGGTGTGCATGACGTAACTCCATGGATATCGACATTTTGATGTCCAGATGAAACGCCACGGGTTGGGCATTGCAAAAAAGGGTAAGAACATGTTATTCTTTCGAACTGGGTTTATTTTGTGCTAAACTTAGTCTTAAGGGCTAAAACAGTGATTTTGCCCGCCGGAGGAGGTGACAATTTTTTTATAGCAGGCGGGATGTAAATATTCCACTCCTATGAAGAGAAAAAATAAATAAAAAGTTCTATTGCAGCACGGGTGTGGAGCAATCCGCCGTGACAGTCTCAACCCCAGGGAGCTCTTATGTGACGTGCGCGGCACATGGGGTCATCCGACTCGGCCGACCCAGCTGCGAGAGTGCGAACAAATGCGTAAAATCCAAAAACAAACGCGCTGCGTGTTAGACTTAGAGATATTCATGTTATGTAATCTTAACTACCATCTCTATCTTTCCTCTCCTGTTTAATCTTCTATCTCTATCTCGCTGATCCTTGCGATCGGTGGGCTTCTTGTACGCCAAGGCAGAGGTTGTTTCTGTCCACAATCAATATATACCCGCGGCTCCTCTACGGAGGAGTAGGAACGCTTCCATCGATCCAATCTAACATGGTATATAGAGCCACGTCTCTTCCTATCGTCTAGCAAAACCAAAACCCTGAACACCCTTCCATCGCCATGGCCACGAGCTCAAGCACCGTCGGTCTCAACCTAGGAGCTCCACCAACAGAGAAGCTCGCAAGGGGGAACTACCTCCTGTGGAAGGCGCAGGTCATGCCGGCACTGCGAGGCGCGCAAGTGACCGGCCTCCTCGACGGCAGCGACGCCGCACCGCCAAAGACCACAGAAGTCACCAAGGCGGATAAAACCACGGCCATTGAGCCCAACCCTCTGTACGCCCCGTGGTTGTCGAAGGATCAGCAGGTTCTGAGCTACCTGTTGAACTCGCTCACCCAGGAAATCCTTGCACAAGTCATCGGTAAGGACAGCACCTTTGATCTGTGGACTGCTCTTACCACAATATTCACTGTGCAGTCGCAATCCCGCATAACCAATCTACGGATGGCCATCTCCAACACCAAGAAGGGCAACATGTCGAGCAACGCCTTCATCGCCAAGATGAAGAACCTCGGGGACAAACTAGCTGCGGCTGGGCGTCCGGTGACCGATCCAGAGATGGTAGACTACATATTGGCTGGCCTTGATCGGGACTATGATCCCGTCGTGGCAGCAATCGGCGCGATCAAGAACTCCATCAGCGTCGACGACCTCTTCGCGCAGATTTCTGCGTTCGATCAGCGCATGGAGATGCTGGGGGACGGACCAGCAGGCTTCCGCTCCTCTGCCAACGCCGTCGACAGGGGCGCGGGCAGTCCCGTGGCAGGGGAGGCCGTGGTCGAAGCACCAGAGGAGGACGCGGTCGAGGGAACCGCCCTTCTTCTTCTCCTGGTCGCGGTGGTGGTGGCGGCTATCAGCAGCAACGGCTTCATCCCCAACCACAGCAACAACAACATCAAGAAGGAGACTATCCAGAGTGCCAGATCTGCTACAAGTTTCATGCCGGTGGCGCAAGAGCTTGCTGGCATCGCTATGATGATGATCATGAGGAGAAGAAGGCAGCTAACCTCGTCACCAACAACTACGGCATTGACACCAACTGGTATGCCGACTCCGGTGCTACTGAGCACATCACCGGAGAACTTGACAAGCTAACAAAGCGGGAAAGGTATCATGGCGGTGATCAGATACACACGGCAAGTGGAACTGGTATGGACATTACTCATGTTGGAAAATCAATTGTTAAAACCCCCGTAAAAGATTTACATCTCAATAATGTCTTACATGTTCCACATGCTTCCAAAAATCTTGTTTTTGTTCATCGTTTTGCTCTTGACAACAACGTTCTCATAATATTTTATCCCCACTCTTTTGTGATCAAGGACTTGGCAACGAGGAAGGTCATACTTAGAGGAAAGTGTGAGGGAGGCCTATATCCACTCATATCATCTTCATCTTCATCATGGTCGAATAAACAAGCATGGAGTGTCATCAAACCCTCCTCGGCAAAGTGGCACAATCGTCTTGGTCATCCCTCCTCAGTCATAATCTTTCCTATGAGTCTAGTGTTGAGTCAATTTGTGATGCTTGCCAGCAAGCTAAGAGTCATCAGCTACCTTATCCTATATCTACAAGTGTATCCACTGCTCCATTGCAGTTAGTTTTTTCAGATGTATGGGGACCAGCTCCCACATCAGTTGGCAGATTTTCCTATTATGTTAGTTTCATTGATGATTATAGCAAGTTCACTTGGATCTATTTGCTAAAGAAACGATCTGATGTCTTTCAAGTGTTTCTTAATTTCCAAAACCTTGTTGAACGCTAACTAGACTCAAAGATTCTTGCTATGCAAACCGACTGGGGTGGTGAGTATGAAAAACTAAATTCTTTCTTTCAAAAGATTGGAATTTCTCACCATGTTTCTTGCCCCCATGCTCACCAACAGAATGGGCCGGCTGAACGCAAACACCGCCATGTTGTTGAGGTAGGACTAGCACTACTAGCCAATGCTTCCATGCCCCTCAAATTCTAGGATGAAGCCTTTCTCACTGCCACATATCTCATAAATATTCGACCGAGCAAAGTTATCAAATTTGAGAGTCCCATCACACGTCTTTTTGGTGTCAAACCAGACTTCAAATCTCTTCGAGTATTTGGTTGTGCATGTTGGCCAAATCTAAGACCATACAACACACGCAAACTTGCGTTTCGTTCCAAAAAATGTGTGTTTTTGGGATATAGCCCCATGCACAAGGGAGTAAAGTGTCTAGATGTTCCCACAGGCCAAGTTTATATATCTCGCGATGTTTTGTTTGATGAATCCATTTTTCCGTTTGAATCTCTCCATCCCAATGCCGGCGCTCTACTTCGTCAAGAGATTCTTCTTCTTCCAACCACACTTCGAGATTTTGATCACGGGGGAAACAATTGCACTAACCAACATGATGATAATACTCCTACTGGAACCAGCCCTTGTCTTCCGTGTGTGCAGGTCTCTGAAGAAAATGGAGTTCAAAACGGTCAAAATGATCAAAATCTTGTCCAAAAAGATGCTATATTTCATGTGCAAGAAGAGGACGAAGCTGGCGCGGCGAACGAGGACGATCTGGTGGCGCCTGCCACCCCTGCGCGCCAATCCTCCTCGGATCGGGCGCGGATATTCGCCCCGGATCGTGAGCCAGCCAGTCTGCATGGCCAGGCGCGGGCGATGCAATCCGCGGCCTCCACGCTGGGAATCATCCTTGAACGGCTCGCGCATGCAGCCAATCACGAGGCGCGATTAGCACACGCGCCCGACAGGCTCACCTGGCGCAGGATCTTCTGCGGCAAATGACGGTGCGGTGCCGAATGAGCTAACCACATCCGTGGCCACTGGATCCGGTGTGGCATCTCCCGATTCCTCTCCAGGATCTTCTGCGACCAGCAATGCCGTGCGCCAGCGTGTACAGCAGCCTCCACCAACCACGTCAAGAATTACAACTCGGCTACAAAAAGGTATTAAAAATCAAAAAATAAGAACTGATGGCACTATTCCGTATGGCATGTTGTGCATTTCAGGCGAGCCAACAAAATTGGATGACGCACTTGGAGATCAGAAGTGGAAAAAGGCTATGGATGAGGAATATACAGCCTTAATGAGAAACAAAACATGGCACTTGGTGCCAAACCAAAAAGGTAAAAACATTATTGACTGTAAATGGGTGTATAGGATCAAGAAAAAGGCCGATGGCTCCATTGACAGGTATAAAGCACGTCTTGTTGCTAAAGGTTTTAAGCAGCGTTATGGTATTGATTATGAGGATACATTTAGCCCTGTGGTAAAAACTGCAACCATCAGACTTGTGCTAGCTATTGTTGTGTCTAGGGGATGGAGCCTAAGGCAGCTAGACGTACAGAACGCGTTTTTGCATGGTGTTCTGGAAGAGAAGGTCTACATGAGGCAACCACCAGGTTATGAAAACAAACAAAAACCTCATTACGTATGCAAACTTGACAAAGCTCTTTATGGTTTGAAACAAGCACCTAGAGCATGGTACTCCAGGTTAAGTATGCGGTTAAAACGTCTTGGCTTTATTGCATCAAAGGCTGACACATCTCTCTTCATATACAATAAGGCAAACACTCTTATCTTTGTGCTCATATATGTTGACGATATTATAGTTGCAAGCTCCTCTCAGAATGCTACAGATGCCCTTTTTGCATGATCTAAGCTCAGAGTTTGCTTTAAAGATCTTGGTGATTTGAGCTTCTTTTTAGGCATTGAAGTTAAAAAGGTTCAGGATGGTATAGTATTGAAACAAGAAAAATATGCCACTGAACTCTTGGCTCGGATGGGAATGAAGGATTGCAAGGCATCACCCACACCATTATCTTCATCAGAACAATTGTCAGCATACGAAGGGGAGCTACTTAAGGAGGAAGAAAGCAGCAAATACAGAAGTGTTGTTGGAGCCTTGCAATATTTAACCTTGACACGACCAGATATTTCTTTTGTTGTTAACAAAGTATGTCAATACCTAAATGCTCCCACTTCTGCTCATTGGACAGCTATTAAGAGGATCATTCGGTATGTCAAACACACTGTAGGTTTGGGACTTCATTTTAGACGGTCCAACTCTACACTTGTTAGTGCTTTCTCTGATGCAGACTGGGCAGGTTACAGTGATGATAGAAAATCAACAGGTGGTTTTGCTGTTTTCTTTGGTTCTAATCTTATTTCTTGGAGTGCGAGGAAACAAGCAACAGTCTCAAGGTCAAGCACTGAGGCCGAGTACAAATCATTGGCGAATGCTACTGCTGAAATTATTTGGCTTGAATCTTTGCTTGAAGAATTGGGTGTGAAATAACATCGTATTTCATGCCTATGGTGTGATAATTTGGGTGCCACTTATTTAAGTGCTAATCCTGTCTTTCATGCCAGAACCAAGCATATTGAGATAGACTTTCACTTTGTACGAGAAAGGGTTGCAGAAAAGAAGCTGGAGATTCGCTTCATTCCTTCCAGAGATCAAGTGGCCGACGGATTCACTAAAGCTCTGCCGTACAAGCCATTTGAAGCATTCAAGAACAATCTTAATTTAGGATAGGTAGTTCAGATTAAGGGAGGGTGTTAGACTTAGAGATATTCACATTATGTAATCTCAACTACCATCTCTATCTTTCCTCTCCTGTTTAATCTTCTATCTCTATCTCGCTGATCCTTGCGATCGCTGGGCTTCTTGTACGCCAAGGCAGAGGCTGTTTCTGTCCACAATCAATATATACCCGCGGCTCCTCTACGAAGGAGTAGGAACGCTTCCATCGATCCAATCTAACACTGCGAGGGATCAAAGCCAAGACCTAGTGATAGTGCAACCTCTCGCGTGCCGATGTACTTATTGAGATTTAGGGCTAGTTCTTCTTCTCGCACTTTTGGGCTTTCAGAATAAGCTGCCCCCTACCTAGCTTATTCTATAAGCCCAATCAAATTTTGTTAGACGTCCACTAGTCAAATCTTACATACTAGGCTTCTATTTTTTTGTTTGGACTTCTAGATAAAGTGGGTAGGAGGCAGCTTATTCAAGCTTATCCTAGAAGCCAGCAAAAGAACTAGCCCTTATTTTCTTAATTGGCGTGTCGTTGTATATCATGAAACGCGGACATTTTCAAATTTGTGAACATCTTTTTTAAAACTTGAATATTTTGTGAAAACGCGAACATTTTTTGGAAATCTTAAACGCTTTTGAAAAAACATGAACTAAATTGAAAACGTGAATTTTTGTTGAATTTATTATTTTTTAAATATGATTTTTTGGAAAATTCGAAAACATTTTGAATTTGTGAATAAATATTTAAACTCCTGAACATTCTTTGAATTTGTTAACCAATTTCAACAAATGTGATTTTCTGAGATTTTGGAATTATACATTTTTTGAATTTTCAAACATTTTTTCAAAAGAAGCGAACATTTTTTAAATTTTAAAATATAAAACTTAAAACAACATATTATATTATCAATGTTTTGTCTTGACTTGAAATTGATGTTATGATGTGAGTAACAGATGCGCTCATGTAAAGCGCAGGCGTGCGGGTGGAGCACAGGTGTGATTTCCGCCGAAGCATAGGTGTGCTTCTCCACCAAGACTAAGTGTGCTCCCCCACGGTTAAGCAGGGGAAAAGGGTGAAACATATATGGGCCCCAAAGGCTGAGCATTGTGTGCTTCACCGTGAAGTAGGTGTGCTCCGGCGGATGGAGCACAACTGTGCTTGGAAAAGGAAAATGGTGAAGCACATGCGTGCTCCAAAGAAGGAGATGCACATGTGTGCTTCATCGTAGAACTCACAGGTATGCTTCGCTACGAGGCATACATTTACTATGATGGGTGAAGCGGGGACGTGTCCCAGATGTGCTCCACGGTTGACCACATATGTGCTTCAACGCGAAGCGTGAGTTTGCTCAAGGTAGTGGAACACGGGTGTGCTTTCCGTGAGCACAAATGTGCTTCATGGAAGAGCACACATGTGGTGGCTAACTTACGCAAATAAGAGCGAGAAGAGAAGCAACACAACGATCGTGAACTAGAAGTGATCAAGAAGTGATGCTGAAACTATTTACGTTCAAGCATAACACAAGAACCGTGTTCACTTTCCGGACTCCGTCGAGAAGAGACCATCATGGCTACACACGTGGTTGATTCATTTTACTTAAGTTAAGTGTCAAGTTTTCTACAACCGGATATTAACAAATTCTCATCTGCCACATAACCGCGGGCATGGCTCTCGAAAGTTTATACCCTGCAGGGGTGTCCCAACTTAGCCCATCACAAGCTCTCACGATCAACAAAGGATATTCCTTCTCCCGGGAAGACCCGATCAGTCTCAGAATCCCGTTTACAAGACATTTCGATAATGGTAAAACAAGACCAGCAAGACCGCCCGATGCGCCAACATCCCAATAGGAGCTGCACATATCTCATTCTCAGGGCAACACCGGATGAACACTACGTATAGCTAAAACCAGCTCTCAAGTTTCCCCGAGGTGGCACCGCAAGTGGCTCTGGTTCGGACCAACGCTTAGAGAAGCACTGGCCCGGGGGGGTTAAAATAAAGATGACCCTCAGGTTAATTACTCCCAAGGGAAAGATATAGGTTGTTAGGCAAATGTAAAACCAAGGTTGGGCCTTGTTGGAAGAGTTTTATTCAAAGCGAACTGTCAAGGGGTTCCCATAACACCCAACCGCGTAAGGAACGCAAAATCAAGGAACATAACACCGGTATGACGGACACTAAGGCGGTAAGAGTGGAACAAAACACCAGGAATAAGGACGAGCCTTCCACCCTTTACCAAGTATATAGATGCATTAATTAAATAAGATATAATAGTGATATCCCAACAATATCCATGTTCTAACATGAAACCAGCTTCATCGTCACCTGCAACTAGCAACGCTATAAGAGGGGCTGAGCAAAGCGGTAACATAGCCAAGCAACGGTTTGCTTGGAAAGGTGGGTTAGAGGCTTGACATGGAAATATGGGAGGCATGATATAGCAAGTGGTAGGTAGCGTGGCATAGCAATAGAGCGATCAACTAGTAAGCAAAGATAGAAGTGATTTCGAGGGTATGGTCATCTTGCCTGCAAAGTTCTCATAGTTGTCGAAAACTTGATCCTCGAAAGCGTACTCAACAGGTTCCTCATCACATACTCATCTCCCGGTTCTATCCAAATCAATAACACAAGCAAATGACCAACAATCAATCACGGTGCAATGCGCAAGCAACATGATGCAAAACATGGCATGACATGCGAGATGTGATATGCAATGCATATGTGAGCTCCGGAAGGGAAAGAATGATCAAGGCATCAAATTGGCAAACCAAGTGTGCCCCTGGAAAGATGAGATGATTTTGGTTGAAATCGATATAAAGATCACCGGAAACGGATGCACGGTTTGCAAATGGCAAGCAAAACAAGAATGGCACATTCCTGCGATTAACAGCACGATGCCATTTATAATGCAACAAGAAACTAAGCTCCTTCACTCCAACATAACCACACAGCATATGAAAGTGATGTACTCAAGATGCTTGACAAAACATGAACACGGAGCTACGGCTAAATCACACAAGAGCAGGTTCAAACAGGCATGGCAAAAGTGCAAAGGATATCAGCTTCACAGACTTAGTGAAAATACTAACATGGCATAAACAGCATCAGGAAGCAATGTTTAGAGCAATCTAACAACATGCTACAGGAACATATCATAGCAATACAAGGCATGGCATGAATCTACTAAATGCATAGAACAAAAGTCCCTTACTGATCATAAGCCAAAAAGGCACAGAAGATACGATGGCACCCATGTAAACATAGCAAGTTTTATTAACAGTTTCAGACTTAGCAGAAAATAGAGCCTGGCATAAACAGAGTTATGAAGGCAACTTTGCAAGCTCAAACCACTCACCACAAGGCATTGCATGACAAGATAAGCATACTAACAGCAAGAAGACATGTTCATGAAGCTAACCAAGGCAAGAGCAAGTTCATATCATGCATGGATCACTAACAACAACCATGGCAAAATTGATTAACACGTAAACAATCTGCCAGGAACATTTTATAGCAAAAGTAGAGCAAGATTAAGACATGCTAGGTCACTCCATAATTGCAAACAGGGGCATGGATGGATAGATCATAACCATATGTTCAAAACATCCTTACTGAAGCAACTCAAAATAAGCATGGATCCCACTGTAGCATCATGTTTACATGGCATAGAAATAACAATAGGCACAAGACTTAGCAAAATTCCCTGAAATCAGCAATATCACGAAGGCTACTTTGCATGCTTGTGCTAGTCACCACATGAATCACAAAAATACATGGCAAGCACCTCTGTAAAGATGGAATGGCATAGATCAAAACACATGTAGAGCTCATGCCTATATGAAGCACACATCAAATGTGACAAAAATGACAAATCACCTTAAACTGATAAGTAGCAGCAGTAAACATTTTATAGCAATATTGCATCAATGATTAGGGCCTCAATATGGACTCAAACAAGCATGCCACAATGGAATTAAATGAAGAGCATCTCACAGTGAACATTTTGATATATCGTGCGCATGAAATGGAGCTACGGTCATGGAGATATGAGGCGATGAACGGGGGCATAAAATAGCATGGACTTCCGGGACTTGGTGAAAAAAAGGAGGTCGAGCGACAGATAGCATAATCAGCGCTCGGGCGGGGAATAGGGTCGTGGCGCTCACCTAGCGGCCCGTGGGTCGGCTTGGTGGACCCAGCTAACTAGGCCCGCAGCGAGCAGGCCGAAGTCAATGTGCAGGTGGATCGGGGCTCCTCCCTGATTGACCCGAAGGCGGCGGCGGAGCCGGTCGAACGACGACGTATGGGCACGGCGAGGGGAGTGGTCGTCGGCGGAGCGGGTCACCGGAGTTGATCGCCGGCGACGGGTGAAGGCGGCGGGGTCGGGCGGAGCAACTAGAGGTCGGGCGGCACGGCTCGCAGATCCGGCGAGGTCGGCGCGCTTCGGCGAAGGATGGGCGGCGGGGAAGGAGATGAGGCGGCGGAGAGGGGCGCCGGTGAGGCGCTGCGGCGGCGGTCGCCGGCCAAGGCGGCCGACGGCGGGGCTAGGGCGCCACGGGCGCACAGGGTTGCCGCGAGAGAGCGGTGGCGGCGCCCGGGCCCGGGCGGGCCCGCGATGGGCTTCCCTGGGCCGCACGGTGGAGAGGAGCCGGCGAGGACAGGTTGCGGCCGGTGAGTGGAGGAGGGAGGCGGCAGTGAGGACGTGGTGGCCTCGGATTGGACGGAGGGACGTGGCGGCGGCGGCTGGACGTGGCCGGTCATCGGGCGGACATGTCCGGCGGCGCGAGGAGGGTGGATTTAGGGTTCATCTGTGCGAAAATTCGGGGAGGGGCATCTATTTATAGGTAGGAGGAGGTAGGAGTGTCTAAATGGAGTGTAGTTTTCGCCCACACAATCGTGATCCGACGACGGAGGACATGAGAGTGGTTTGGATGGGTTATTGGGCCGTTTTGGAGGGGTGTTGGGCTGCAACACAAAAGAGGCCTTCCCGGTTACCCGGTTAACTATTGGAGCATCAAACGGACTCCAAATGGCACGAAATTTGACGGGCTGTCTACCGGTGGTGTATCAAGGCCACTTGGCAAATCCCGGTCCATTCCGAGAACGTTTAACACCCGCTCACGAAAAGAGACAAGAGGGGTGCACCGGTGCACGTAGGAGTGTCGGATTGCAAAACGGACAACGGGGAAAATGCTCAGATGCATGAGACGAACACGTATGAAAATGAGATGCACATGATGACATGAACAAAATGCAAAATGAAGACCAAACCCAACCACGAAGGGAATCTCATATCGCATCTCCAGAAAAGGCAAGAGTCGGAGTTACAAATATGGAAAGTTGTATCCGGGGCATTACACCGCTGCCCACCGGGAGCCCAAAAGAGCAATATAGGCAGTGTAGGATACACGCACGTACACCAGCATGAAGCAGCCCAAAGAAGAGCAATTGAGGCCGGAGCACGCCGTACACAGACAGACAGACAGGCAGGTGGATCGATTCTCTTGTGTCAACGAAACGACGGAAATCAAGCGGCAGCCGACACGGGAGCAACATGCAGCAGCGAAAAACACAGAGCCAGAACTCAGTGGAACAGCGGCTGGCACAGGACCAGATCGCGCGGGAGCCAAGAAGACGGACAGTCGGCGGCGGCGCACTAGGTGGACGGTGTGGCTAGCCAGCGGCTAGAAGATGCAGCGGCGCATCACCAGATCAAGCGCCGGATCGGGACTGGATGCCGACACCCAGACGCGGCCGCGGAAGACTGGTGACAGCCGCGCACCAGATCGGCACGAGGCGGACTGGTGGGCGATTGGATTGGGCCTATCCTTCCCGCCTAGCAGAGCAGATCGTGGCGCAGGCGTGGGGGAGAAGCAGGGAACAGCCACGCTGAAGGAGCAGTGTCTGCCGGTAGGGAAGAACACAGCGACGCCGAGAGCAATAGCGGACGTGAGATAGGATCGAAAGAAGCACAAGTTGCGCGTGCCAAAAAAACCTAGAGCTCTAATACCATGTTAGGAAAGCAACTTATATTACAAGGAGGCCAAAGCCATCATATAAATGATGTACATGAGGATGCCAAAAGGTAAGAGTACAAAAGGCCAAAGGTCATCATCAATATAACTCTAACAACAACTACTTAACGTCATGTTTCTGGTGATGGCAAATGACCTTTACATGGAGTGATTGGGCAGTGATCACCTGTTTTCCAGTGTTTCGTAGGTTTCTTTTCACTGTTGTGTCATTAAAGATATGATGGGTTAGGAGTGTGCACCTCAATCTGTGGGGGGGGGGGTTCTTGATCTGGGTGAGGGCAAATGATAGGAGATTGGGGCTATTGTCCTGTTCCCGGGTCTTTGGGGTACTCTAAATGGTTCAGATTTTGAAACCAAGCTTAGGGCTCCTTTGATTTGAAGGAAACTCATAGGGTTATTAGAGAAGTTCAATCATTAGACTTTTCCTCCTATGTTTCTCATGATTTTTTTGAAAAGGAGGATAACCTCCGGCCAGGGCCGGGCCAATAGTTGTAAAATATGTGCAGTCCACACAGGCCCCTAATTTTTTGGGGCCCCAAAATCTGTATATAGGCGTAGTATTTTAAAGAAAAGACTGTCATAGCAGGCCTGGGCCGTTGGGTGCGCTGTCGTTGGGACGCTGCTGCTCGTCTGCTCGATCGATGTTCCTTAAAAAAATGTTGTTCGATGTCTCGATCGAGAAGGAAACGGGATCGTCGCTCTCAAGAAAAAAAAAGAGATCATGGACTAGATCAATCGCAAACTCCTAATAGCAGGTGCGTCAACGTCGTTACAGGAAACGGGATCGTCTCCTTCACGGCTTCGCCTCATGCCCTCAGTCTTCATCGCCTCATGCCTTCAGCCCTCATCGTATCGATCGGCAAGCCGCAAGTAATTCACGCTGCTGCAGTTGCTGCCTTCCACTCCTAAGTTCTAGACTTGTCGCCTCGTCGGATCGATCTCGCCTCGTCAGATCGACCGGCGATAGACTCCAGGTGCTTCACGGTTTCAAAACAGGTAGCCGGTCGGTAGCGAGTCCTTTATAACTATCTTCAGCTCCTACTCCTAATTTCTAATTCCATAAATCCTAATTAACTTTTGACAGATATTGTTAGAGACCGGTTCTTGCCTCCTTGTTAAACAACAGTGTAGTATTATGCAAACAGGAGTTGAATAGGTATGATTTTTTTACATATCCAATTATTATGTAAGACACTATATCATATACTACATGATAATAGTTCATTAGTTCATTTTAGTAAAACAGGGCCTCATTTTTTAGTTTCGCACATGGCCCCGAAATTTACCGGCCCGGCTCTGCCTCTGGTCTCTGCATCAGAACAATGCATGCAGCTATATATTATTTATAATGCAAAATCCATCAACCGAACAATCTCGACCTGAAAATAAAGCGAAAAACAAATCCTAAGGCCGTATACCTCGCGACAGTAACTCTCCCAGATAGCCACTAACCCTATCACTACCAGAATCGCCCCCAATGCCGACGGCCAGGGCCGTCGGCATAGCCCTGAGTCCCGTCGGGATAGGCCTATGCCGACGACCCCCGTCGGCATAGGGCCGTCGGCAACATATGCGTCGGCACAGCCAGGGAGGCCGTCGGCATAGAAAAGCCGTCGGCATATATGATACGCCGACGGGGGCCGTACATCTATGCCAACGGCCCTAGCCGTCGGCAACTATCACGCCTAACGGCGGCCGTCGTCAAGTCTGCCCAACGAACGGTCGCCACGTGGCACCACTATGCCGACGGCCTAGCCGTCGGCTTAGTCAAAAACTATGCCGACGGCTCGACCGTCGGCATAGGTGTGCCACGTGGCGACTAGCCGCTGCTCTAGGACCAGGGCTATGCCGACGGCCTGGCCGTCGGCATAATTTGAAACTAAGCCGACGACCAGGCCGTCGGCATAGTCCTTCATACAGAGCTCCCAGTAGCTGACACGTGGGCGCCTATGCCGACGGCCTAGCCGTCGGCACAGTTTTTAAACTAAGCCGACGGCTAGGCCGTCGGCATAGGCGCCCACGTGTCAGCTATTGGGAGCTCACGCTAGCCCTATGCCGACGGCCTAGCCGTCGGCATAGTTTGCTTTTGCTTTTTTTTTCTTTTTTCTGTTTGTTTTCAGATGGCCGTCGGCATAGTTTGCTTTTGCTTTTTTTTCTTTTTTCTATTTGTTTTCAGATCAATTCAATTCAAATAGTAGCACATATCAGCAGATATATATGATGAGATAGACATATAAAACACAACGGGATATCATCCGGCACCATCACAACAATATATGCATAAGCATCATCACACACAAGTCTCTAAATGAACATCTTCACAACCAACATAAGCATATAGAGAAGCACACAAGTCATCTAAATGATCATCACCACACACAAGTCATCTCAAGCATCATCACCACACAAGGATCATCGAGCACCGCGGAGGTCGTCACCGCCAAGACGGCCAAAGCCCAGGTCGTCACTGCTAGCGGCAGCGCTACCGCCAAGACCGCCTCCGCCTCCGCCTCCGTGGATCGGAGTGGTCGGGCTCCGTGTCTCCGGAGTGCTGCGAAGACCACCGCCAACGGTAGATCCACATGTTCCCTGGATGTTGAAAAGACATATGCATGGGATATATGACTGTGTTGAAAGGCATGACATGCTTTGGGTGAATAGATTGGGGATGAACTAACCGGCGAGGGGCCAGCGTTCTGTGCCACAAACTCCTCAAAGCTCATCAGCACTGGTTGTGCTGGAGGGCATTGTGCTGGAGGGAACTGAGGACACCTGCCGGCCGCCATATCCTGAAAAGCCTGCTGCATCTGGCTATCCCTCTGCACTTGGTGTTCATAAAGCCTCTGATGCCACGCCATGGTCTCCTGGCGTGTGTACTCCATGTAGGCCTACAGTATGACATGATGGAACTCATAAAACTACTAAATGCAGAAAATGAAGTGAGAAATGAAGATAAGAGGGAAAATACTTACAGATTGTTGCTCCTGAAAGAGGGACTGTGTATTGGTCACTGGCTGGCTCGTGCGCTAGCTCAGGCTCGGGTCGATCCGACGAAGCTGTGTGTAGGAGATACTAGGAGTGATCACAGCATCGAGAACCGCCTCCCGACCGTGCTCCTTGGGCCCCATGCTCACCACCGCCCTGTCGTCCAGAGGCGCCGCAATGGGGTCAGGTGTGTTAGGATGCAACTTCAGATACGCTTCGGAGTAGGCCTGCTTCCTCCCCGCGGTCTTCTTGCCGTAGTACTGGGGCTCGCCAGGCTTGGAGTCCTTCCGCGTATGGGCGATCTCCCACGCCTGCATGTCTGAGAGCGGCCGCTTCAGTTTCTCCTCCTGCACCACCAAACAGAGATTAGTCATACATAAGAAAGTGATGGTAAATAGAAGAAGAAGAATGTTTAATGGGGTTAGTCATACATTAACTGCCTTGTGGAGATAGTGGTTTCGGTTTCCCTGAGCATGTACTCCCTCCGTCCCTTGGTTAGCCTTATTTTTGGTTCTCATAGCCGCCCAGGCTCCAGCCTCATCACACCAAAGATCCACCAATGCCGCCCAGGACTCGTCTTTTCCATAACACCAATTTGGACACACCTACATAATAAAAGCATAATGGCATGTAGGTGTGTCCAAATTGGTGTTATGGAAGCATAAAGCATAATGTACCACAAGGTAATGAAAGCATAATGAAAAATCTTTTATACTTACCGCCAAGAACTCGGGCCTCTCCAAGGTAATGGCCATCCTCCGCGCTTCTTCCTTGGTCATCTTCACACCAAGATAGTCGTGGTAGTATGTGGAGATGGCCACATAGCGCACCTCATACTGCATCTGGCGGGCCTTCTTCTTGCATTGGCGCAGCACGATCTGGTCCGCTCTAGCCCTGTGCTCCGGAAGAACTCGATAGAATGTCTACAATCATGCATGAAACAAGAATGGAAGAAGCCATGAGTTAAATCATTCATGAAACCAGAATGGACTTGTGCTTCTGAACAGAACTCACCCAGAAAGTAGTGATCATGGCCTTGGCATGGGTCTCATGGTCCGCGTGGCGCGCCGCTTCCCAGTGGTCCCAGCTCGTGGCCAAAACCCGATGGTCCGGCTGCCTGACTGGATCAGGACAGTACAACCCCGGCCAATATAACTTCAGCAAGACGGTGATGAGGCCGTTGGGAATACGGACCCCTTTAGAATATATCCAGTTGCTGCAAAAGAATGAACTATTAGCATGTGACAAGCAAAATAAATAACAACCGGAATAAGCATGTGACAAGCAAAATAATGAACCACTTACTCTTTTCCCGTGGGCTCAATGAGCCACTTCTGCTCCTCAGTAGCAGGAACCTGCTTTGGTAGCTTTGCGTTGCCACGCAGCCACCCCTTCTTGTCAACCCCCTTCCCGTCACCACCATCATCCCCGCCACCACCCTCCTCCTCGCCTGCCTCCCCCTCCCCAACCTCCTCCTCCTCCTCCTCGCCTGCCTCCTCCTCCACCTCCTCCTCCTCCTCCTCCTCCTCCACCACCACCTCCTCCTCCTCCTCCTCCTCCCTAGAGGGTACCTCACTAGAGGAGGGCCTCGAAGACAACACCCCTAAGTCGGTGAGGGTGCGCTCTTTCTGGCCGCGACCCCCTGTAGTGGCTCTCCCTCCAGCACCTCGTCCTCTAGAGGCTCTCCCCCCGCCCCCTCCTCCTCTAGGGGCACCTCTCCCTCGACCTCCCTGTGAGGAGTCATCGTCAAGTAGCCGAGGGGGAGGATTACGTGCTCGACCACTCCGACTAGGCAGGCCGACGACCTTGCGTAGGAAACCCACGCCGTCGGCCTTCCCCTTGCCCATGTTCCACGAACCTGCATTGAAAAGAGAAAATGCAATTAGTAAATTAATGAAATGAAGGAAAAGGCATGATAATAAACACATTAATAAAAATGCATAAAAAGGCATGTTCCTAAACTATAGAAAAAATACTTGAAACGTACATCTGCTAGAACCCATATGAATCATCACTGTTGTAACCTCTTTCTCGGTCCGTCTCATCATCACTATCAATCATATCATCTTCGTTGTCCGACGGAGGTGGAGGCTCTTCCTCGTCGTCAGCGTCTTCGTTTAACTTTTCTAACATAAGTATGTCATTTTCATTGACAATGGTCTCACCATCATTCCGTGCATCGTCGACGTTTGGGTCCACATCATCATCACCCAATGGTCTAGCGTCATCGTTTCTAACCACATCATCATCATCATCAGGTTGCTCTTGATAGAACACTCCCTCGTATGTCATGGGGTTAATGTTGTAGTAATCGTCTTCATTCGGGTCTGGTAGCTTACCATGTGGCGACACCTTGAACACAACTTCCCAACCCTTTAGATACACTTTCTGGCATGGGTAAGGCAGATAATATACTTGTGTAGCTTGGGTAGCCGCAATGAAGAGATCGGCTCCGGCATAGACGGTTGATGGTTTAACTTCGACCAAACCAATGGAAGGCGTATGTTTTACCCCCTCCTGCGGATCGAACCATCGGCATTTGAACACAGGCAGACTTAGGGTCTCACGCCCCTGGCGGAATTTAACCTCGTATATATTTTGTACCCTTCCGTAGTAGTCTACTGAATTTTGACCAGGGGTGTACACTCCAGTATTTATAGTTTTGGGATCGGGGCGGCTGTTTTGGTGCTCCTCTGTATGGAAGCGATACCCATTCACATCATACTTTTTACATGTCACAACGGCAGGGTCAAAACCCATGGAGACCCATCTCAATTCATCATCCATAGATATGTTCGGATCTTTTCCCTACAAGTATAATGGAAATTGTTGCGTGCATTAGTTCGGTTAACTAATAAATGTTGAAGTAGGTATTTAATAGGGGAGTGTGGAAAATTACTTTCTCCATGAACCAAGCAACAAAATTTTTACGTCCAGGGTTTCCATGACGGAGAAGAGTAAGTGCCTCCGCCTCAGTAGGAGGATTCACTCCCGTCCATTCCTCTTGAACGAAATCACTAAAAAAGATAAGCGGTGTTAGACCGGGACTAAGTGAACACGAAACATGATGATGTGGAAGACATAAAGGAATGGTGTAGTGGTATTACCTCATCCACACTTCCTCAACTTCCTTGATGTTGTGCAAGATATAGAACATGAGGTCCTCCCACTCTTGTCGTGGCATGTTATAAGATTTTGAGGCCCCAGCCCTCCCACCTTGCGCGTTGAATAGATCGAGCCTGGGTTGATACTTGGGCTCTTCTATATTGTATCGAGGCACCTTGTTATGCAGATGGGGAACGTGGTCTGGATAGTATGATGTCCTGAGGTCTGACACCTCCTCTAGGATAACTGCCTCAGCTA